>NC_051452.1:13443923-13511355 GCF_001649575.2 Kryptolebias marmoratus | reverse complement strand
TGGATCACCCTTCGCACAGTAAGGCCTCTCACCTGAGGATATAATACTTACCTGCCTCTTCACCAAGGAAATACTCACCACGTCCTCTGCTTCCAGGTCCTGGTTCCTGTTATTATCACCGTTCCCGATTCACTGTAAAATAAACTCACTTTCTGTTATCTTGGTCTCCTGTGTCTGTCTGACGCCGAGCTGCTCATTTTAGAATATTGCCGAATCCTGACAGTACTAGTGTCGATAGTGAATCTTAAGCTTCTCTGCTTTTTTGCTTCACTTTCAAGAGTCTCTGGATGATAGTGTCAGCTACACGCTCCAAATGTTCAACTAAATGTAAGAGGGTAATTGGATAAATTATGATAACAGTGGCTGCTCTAAGACAAGGCAGTTTCAACAATAAAAAGTCGGCAACAATCCTATTTAGATTCACAGTCAGGGCTGAGTAAATGAATAAATACCCAAGTAAACAAATGAGGAAGTGATAAAGAGGAGGAGGTGATTGGGAATGTGTTTGTACAATACCTCAAACTGGCACGATAACTACCCGCTCTGGAAAGATTTAGCCTCTCGGGCTCCTCTTCTTTGTTATCAGCCACTAAGACAAGAGAATCAACAGAGACCGATGGTCACACTCCCTAGATACATAGAACTCAGAACATACACTGATCAACAGGTAAAGTGGGAAACATGAAGTATCTTGTTACAACAATGGCGTTGGGTGGAACATATTGGGCCACATTTCAGAGTTATTGAAAAATTAAAAAAGAAAAATGGGCAAAGAGTAAAGATTTAAGCAAATTTGACAAGGACTAAACTGTACTGACTCAATGTTTACTGGAATTCAGGTGAGAACGCTGTGCAATTTCAGTGCTGCAATGCATGCACTGCATGTATACTGCAAAATCTGACATGATCTGACCAACTGGGTGGCTGTAGATCAGTGCTTAGGGCAATCATCCTCCAATGACAGTTTGATTCCACCAGTCTACCACATGTCAAAGATACTGAACCCTTATTTGCCTCCAATGTGTGCCCCATCGGTGTATGAATGTGACCTAAAGCACTGATTAGACTCTATAGAATGATTTATTCAGATTAGCTTTGTAGAGATGTAGTAGAGTGCTGTATGAATGTGTGTGGATGGGTAAATGAGGGTACCTATTGTGTTGTAAAGTGCTTTGAGTGGCCTGGTTTGCTAGAAAGGTGCTATATAAGTACAGTCCGTTTATCATTATAACTGTAAGCCAAACAAGGGGACATATTCTCCAGTCTCCAATTCTTTTGTGTATCTACATCAATTGTTATGGTGTGAATATATGACTCACGCAATCCTTATGCACACACACTAGTGAGACCAAAACTAGACCTTGGGAAAAGAAATGCAGTTCTGCTGCCTTTGTCAATGAGAAAATCAGTAAATATTAGCGCTCTTGTTGGTATTTAATTATTATTTTGTGCCTGATTTTGACCTCAACAGGTAGGGAAGATATTAAAGATTCATCGGAACATGGCTATGTGATGATGAGTGCTAGTTCTTGAAATAAATCTTGTTCTAGTGCTCCCCTAAACTTTTCTCAAATACAGCAGCAACTCAAAGTTCAACTGTACTTTTGTTAACTAGGGAGCATTGTTGTTGGAAATAAGGTCTTTTGCTAAAAAAAAAAAGGCTGCATTTTTAAACCATTTGTTTCAAATTATACAAATGCACATTATGATTGCCTTGTACCGGCTCAAACCTGTATACCCAAATATAAACCACCAATGCAGCCAGGAACCAAACTGTAACTACATTCAAATATTGATTCAGGGGTACCAAAAAACTATGAATAAAGAAGAATTCTGCTTCAGCACTGCAAATACTAGGTTGTCAGCATCAGAGTTTAATACATCACCAATACACTTCAAGAAATAGTCCTCACCGCTACAGAGCCAAATATCTGTAAAACTGACTAATGTAGAGCCAGTTTTTATGTTGGATAAGGTTGATTAGATGTGGCAGCCAGGTTGAACTTAAGTGACTCCAAATCAGTTACAGATGTACATTCATTGATTACTTTCTGAGAGTTTCATTAAAAATTGACCAGTAATTCATGAGATATTTTGTGACCAGAGAAAGCTGACTCCAACAGTTAATGCCAAGGTTTTACGAAAAAGGATGTTATTTATTGTGGAGCACTCAAAGTGTGTGTTGGGGTTGACTCTCGGCTACTTTCACACCAAATTTTAGCTCAATATCTGTAAAACTGACTAGGTTGCTTAGCTGTAGTAGCCACTAAATCGGGTTTCCATCCAATGATTACTTTGAGAGTTTCATTAAAATTCATCCAATGATTTATTAGATACTTCGCCAACGGATAGACAAATGCACACACACAGGCAAAAACATTATTGTCTGCCTTTATAACCTTTCGGAAGTGAGCAATAACAATTTTCCTCTCTTTATCCACTCGTGAGCCTGTTGGCTGGCCGTGTCTCTTATGTCTCACTGGAAACAACCGATGAGATTGCTGATTTCCCATCAAAGCCGTTACCAGTGAAAGGGGATTATGTGTGGGTGTGCAGAGGTGTGAATATGTTGTTTTAGTGTGTGTGTGTGTGTTTTGGAATGTAACCGCTGTGAATTAGCTGGAAAATTGTCTTATTTCCCCTGTTTACCTCTCTGCTCAAGGTGAGTCAAAGCATTTGACTCATGCTGTGAGTCCAGAAGATAGAGTGATTAAACACAGCTTTTGTCATAATCGGGAAGGAGGTGGCCAAGTCGTATAGTGTTTGGACCCAGACTGGCAAAATGAGTTGGAATGCTCGCACCCTGCAGTGTAAAAAATGTGAAAATACTGATTTTTGTTGTAATTGAGATTTACATAAAAATGAGCCCAATAAAACACCATCTAGTGATCTTGGTAAATAGAATGGCAAATTATTTTTCTAATCTACTTTTAGATTTAAGTTTTCTAACAGGTTTTTCTTCAGAAATAGTTCTTTTAATTTCCTTTGAAATTGACCATTTTTCTCTGCTGGCTGCTGTAACACCGGGAAATCCCTTTGTATAATGTTTTGGCGTCATTATGAAGCTTTAGGATTCCCCTTTTTAACTGTAGAGCCGGAATTCCCGATAAGATCATTCCAGACTAATAAAAAAATAATTTTCAAACCAGCACTCTCGTGAACAAAACTAGCTTGTTGCCAGGTGATAAATCACCAAATTCCAATAAACTACAAATCATTTTAAAGCTTTTGAGATGGAGAATTTTAAAATAATAACTCAGTATTGGAAAAATTCCTCACTGTGATTCATTTTGCCAGCACAGGTCACATATAAAATTGTAAATATTAAAGTTACACATTTTGTAATATGACTCATGTGCCAAAGAGCCTCTGCTCAATTCAGCCGCTGAAGACAGCTGTCACAGATTCTCCACAAAAACAGCTCCTGTGGATTGTTCCTAGTCTTCCAAGATCAGGACTAACCAAATAGTCCAAGGAATTAGAAACAGCGAACCAGTAAATGGGTCACCATTGTTGCTCGTGGGAGACTTTGCGCATGTTGCTTTAATAGAAGAGTTACTGTAACTGAAATTGCTGAAAAACCTCCTAGTTTAGAAGAAAAATATTGTGTTAAATCACACAGTTCACCAGTTTGGTGTGTACTGTAGCAGCTGACCAGTCAAGGAGTCCCTGCTGACAGTCAAAGGCTGAAAGCCACTACAGTGGGTATGGAATGCCACTTTTTGACCACTGAGGTGGCCTGATCTGATGAATGGCCACATTTATATGGTGAACACATGACACCAAGATACCAAGATACACAACAAGAAGATTAACCAGCAGAAGCAATGTAATGTTTTCAACAACGTTCGTCTGGAAAGTCTGCTTTTTTAGTGGATACTGTTTTGACACTAAGCACCTAAACATAGCTGCTATGGAAGCAATATTCCCTGAAGGCAGTTGCCTTTGTCAGTGATTCAAGCATGGTTTGAGAAACACAGCTCTCTCTATGTTTGAGATGCTAACTTGGCTTCTAATTTTTAAGCTCTCAACCCAATCAATCATCTGGCAAATGTGCTGGACTAAAACGTCCAATCCGTGAGACCCCACATTCCAACTTTCAAAGCTTATAAGGATCTTCTAGATGGCTTAATGCCAGGTACCATTGTTGGAGTGGCTGCTTTGACAGTAGGTAGAAAACCTATTCAGTATTGGAGGTGTGGTCATTTATTGGTGTTGATAAAAGGTTTGGTGAAATTATCCATCTTAAGATGCTAGACTCACTTTGTCTGGCTTTTTCATTCAGAGCCTTGTCTCCCTGGCTCTGCAGGGTGACAAGAGTGAAATACACGCCCTTCCTCTCCAGCAACTCATGGTGCTTGCCCCTCTCCACGGCTCGGCCATGCTCAAAGCCAACAATTACGTCTGCGTTCTTTATAGTGGAAAGCCGGTGAGCAATAGAGATGGTAGTGCGGCCCATGCGTACCTGTAAAGACAGCCAAATTAGCTTAACTGCAATGTCAATTTCAGTGACTGTGATGTTTGGTTTCACATCCTGCTGAAATTTTGTTAGTTATGAGCATTAAAAAACAAAAAGCATCCACAGGGAATTTAGCACATGAAGAAGAGCAACGTACTTTATCCAAAGCTTCCTGAACAATAGCTTCACTCTCATTGTCAAGGGCAGAGGTTGCCATGTCCAGCAGTAAGATGCGAGGGTTCCTGACCAACGCACGAGCGATGGCAATTCGCTGCTTCTGCCCACCGCTCATCTGGCCCCCACCCTCCCCCACCAACGTGTCGAATTTCTGTCAAATACACAATAAAAGATTAGTCTGTGCCTATGCTTTGTAACTTGTATTTATTTTTAAATATATGCACCCAATGTGCCTCCCTACCTGCGGAAGGTCCATTATGAAGTTGTAAGCATTTGCCTCCTTTGCAGCTGTAATGATGTCCTCCATGGAGACACCCGGTCGACCGTAGCGGATGTTCTCTGCGATGGTGGTAGCAAACAACACTGGCTCCTGCTCCACTATGCCAATCAGGGAGCGCAGCCATTGGATGTTCAGGCCTCTGATGTCGTGACCATCCAGCGTCACCTTACATGGAAGGCAGAAAGGGCAGGATGATGCTAATAAAGCAGCTTGCTAATACAGTGTTCTTTTTTCTCCTGTGCAACAACACTTGTATCAAATGAAAAGGTTGGTGGGCTTATGGATAACCTTCAGGGAGCAATAAGAAGCTGTGTCTTTTCAGAGAAGCTGAAAAGAATAGGAAAGAATCTGTGAGGGTCTGTAATTCCAGTAAAAGTGAAAAATGAGGCTGTTAGGAGCCATTAGCTGAATAATGAAACAGATTATCATGCACCTCTATCACCCTCAAGGGATGGTTATTTTTGAGAGCTGAAAAGAAGGAAGGAGGCAGTGTGATGAGGATATGTTCAGTCTCAGGATAAGGAATAGGACCACTGACAGAAGAAGCACCAGAATCACCCCTACCATGCCCTCCTTTGGGTCGTAGAAGCGTTGGATGAGCTGAATGGCAGTGCTCTTCCCTGCTCCGCTTGGACCCACAAAGGCTGTGGTCTCTCCTGACTTCACTGCAACACTGAGCTGGTCAAGAATCTGAGTACAGACAGGTTAAGACAGCACGATGAAGTGGAAAAGTGGCTGCAAAGTTCTGAAAATGGATCAATTTTTTTTTCTCCTAAACTTGTTTCTCTCGTGCTTAAACATTTGGGACTCCAGCCTGTAAGCTCAATTGACCTGAAGCTGCTGCTACTGCAATAAGATATTTATGATCTGTGAGGCATGACAATGGTGGTGTCATGGGCTGGGACAATATTTTACTGAAAATAGACCAAAAACAAGCTAACTACTTTTGAAACATACCAGCGAATGATAAACTGTCAGGACATCACTCTTTAAACTTGAAATTTTGGAATAGCCAAGTCAGATTACACAAGGAAACCAACTAACACTCTAGACTTGGAGCTGCTCTGCACGGAGTATAAAGAGAAAAAGTTAATCTTTACCATAACTCTATGTGTAATACCAATAATTATTATATGTAATAGACAATTAAATGTAATTAGTTTTTATTTTACTTGTTTATATGTGGTTTACTTGAGACTTGTGGAGAAATCTAGAAAATTCTTAAGTTTTTGCAGTCATTCAGCCATGTGTGACAATAAAAGCATTCAAGTACTTTAACTTCTGGCCTGGATGGGTAGTAGAAGGTCACATTATGGAATTCAATATCTCCTTTGACACGGTCAAGCTTATATCCAGCCTCTGATAAACAGTCGATCTCTGGCTCCTGGCATGGAGACATTCAGAAAGTGATAATTATCAATTTAGAGGCAAACAAAAACCATCAACTGCTAGCTGGACAACCTGTAACACACCCTTACCCTTTCAATAGTCTCAAATATTATGGTAGCAGCTCCACGGCCTGCTGCAAACGCCTCCAGACATGGAGAGGCCTGTCCCAAATTCACAGCTGCTATCAGAACTCCAAAAAACACCTGAAATGAAAACAGAGGTCAGCACATCAAAGGTGGCGTTTTGTATGTGTAAATTATGAACCAATGGCAAATTTCTTTCCATTGAAGGCGATACCTGCAGTAGTGTTCCCGGTGTGTACTCCATGGTGCCTATGACGAGAGTGGAGCCATACCAGAAGGCCAGGGCATAGCAAAGAAAGATGATGAGCCACATGTAGCCAGTGAAAAAGCCCATTATAAGACCCTTTCTGATGCCCCATCGCTGAGCCGAGATCAAATTCCTGTCATACCTTCAGAAAAGGACCGAAGTTGATCTCAGTCTTTACATGTATATAGATTAACAACTCAGTCCAGCTTTCATTGGTGCATACCTTTCCACTTCTTTTTTCTCTCCCCCAAAAGCAGCGACAGTCCTGATGGAGGAGAGGACTTCATCAGCTACAGCACCAGCCTTAGCGTAGGCCTGCAGCTCCATCCCTGTTAGCTTAGCGATGAACTAAAGTTAAAACAGATGCAAGATGGTGGTGAGTAGGAGCTACAATAGGTTTTGTTCAGGTATGTTTCATCGTCCAATCTTTACTTTTCAGGTTGGGACTCTTATTCACTGTCGTTTGTGTTTCAGATACTTGTGTGTTTTGGCCAAATTTCTGAACTCCTGAATATTTTTACATCCAAACACCCAAAGTTATGATTGCACCAGTTGAAGATTTCAATAAAGCTCTCTGAAAATTATTATTAGATGGACATGTACTACTGATTGACTTTTAGAGTCCAATTTGGGATGTCCACCATAGCTAACTGAACATAGCCAGCACAAAAATGGCCAAAGCACAGCTAATTTTACAAATACTGAGCTCAAATTTGGGGTGGTGGAAGCTGGGCGACATCCCTGACACATACAAGATAATTCGGAGCACAGAGTAATTTCAACAGTGGAGAGGCAAAACTTCCTTTTAACAGGAAGAAACCTCCATCAGAACCAAGCTCAGGATGGGCGGCCATCTGCCTCAGCCAGCTGGGGGTTGAGAGGACAACCCCCAGCTGGGGCAGGAAAAATAACCCCTATTTACCCTGGGTCTTATGTCACGTCCTTGCTTTTCAGGCCCTGGTCCCTACAGATGTTTGTGTGGACATCCAAAAAGAAATGTAAATAGACCTTCAAGAAAAGTCAACAAGGTAAATCAAAGAAAGTCAATATAGGTAGCTGATGCATGGAAAGTTGACCTGTAGGGTTCCAGTGTCAAGTTGTCAATTGATCAGTTTTTATGTCAAAAGAAGCCAAATTCAGAGGGCAACTCAAACTAATATTGGACCTCAAATCAAAAAAATGAGTCAAAGAGTAATTTTGCAAGACAAAAAATGGAAAAATCAGCTATTTTAAATTAATTCAACCTACAAGGTAGGCTGACTCTTACCAGGGCCATGAGACCAGCTCCAACACCAATCAGTGGACTGGCTGCGATGATGACAAGCGTTAACTTCCAGCCTTTAACAAACCCAATGCAGAAGCCACAAACAAAGGTGGTGAAGCGCTGCACAAATATGGCAACCTGGTCTGCAATGGCGTCGTTGATCTTGTTAATATCGCTGTAAAAACATGAATCGGCACTGTAAAAAGACAGCCGTGCCTCGGAACAGCCCATGAGCTTGAGGTCAGGTTGTCAAGTTCCCACTCACTCTGACATGCGAGTGTTGAGCTCCCCAACAGAGGTGCAGTCGAACCAGCCGATCTCCATCCTCATCACTTTGCTGAAGTACATTTTCCTGATGAGCTGGGTCTGTCGGGCTGCGGCTGTCACCCACAGGGAGATCTGTCAGCGGCAGGGAAGAGGTTACACTTACAGTTGGAAATGGTTTGTTTGAAACCATACAGGACAGCAGGATATTATCAAGTTGAATGCCACATTCGTAGTGGCAAATTCTGCATATGTCACTTGTGAATTCAATGTGTTTGTGGAACACTGAAGGAACAAAGGTAAAAAAAAACAAAAAAAACGACTGGATAGGTCTGTCAAGTTGCCGTCTACACACTGTTTTCTTTACCAAAATATATACCTTTCAGTTTCTATGTTTATCTTATCTTTTTGTTTGACACATGAGCTACAGGACCATGTTTACATGTTTAAACTGGATGAATACATCAGTACAATTCAACCTTTTAATTTTTCAGTTTTACATCGAGGCCACCAGTTGAACAATGGTATCTTGATGTAATTACCTGCAATCTTAGAGACTCATTACAAACAAAGCTGGTTTGATTTTCTGTTTCTGTTTCTGGGAGAGTTGTTATCTATTTAATGGGATAGTTTGGTCATTTTTGAAGTGATGTTCTGTCAAATAATTATGAATACTTAGTGCCATATCAGCCCTGATCAGTCATGAAGCACAAACGTAAAAAAGACAATCATTTTTCAGGCTTTGAAAACAACTCTTTCTCAAACATGACCTATTGGTGTGCTTAGGCACCTGCTCAATGGAGCAAGTGAAGCAGCTGCTCCCCCATTTTCTAAAACGGGAGTGGGAACTTTTTTGCTCCCCCCATTTTGTGACTTAAAAACATGTTATCACTCCCAGCAATAAGACAAAATCATGTAGTGTGTATTTATTCTAATTTTACCTTAGTAGTTACAAAGTAAAACGTAAGTGCTACATTCTATACCCCCTTCCCCTCTTATTTTTGAGTTGGTTCAGTCCAACTCGGCTATGTGTTGTCAGACAGTGTTCAGCTGCAGAGATAAGAAAGAAACCGAAGTTGTTTCTTTAAAATGTTTAACCTGCATTGTATCTTTTTCTGACTATGAATCACACAGAAGAAAGTGAAAACTTTGAGTAAAGTGAGGCAATTTAGAACGAGACACTATACACAAGTTCAAAAGTCAGAATAAATGCTGGTCTTATTTTCGCCGCTAGTGAGATTTGTGTAAAAATTAGTGCATAAAGACACCAACTAATCCCAGTACCTAAAAAAGCAAATAACCATCCTAATCTACCTTTAATTCGAAGTTTCCTAACAAGTATATGTTCCTAAAAAATTATTTTACCTCTAAAAAGTTTTTGGCTGCCGTAGCGCTGAGAAATCCCTTCGTATAATATTTGATGTCACTGTGAAGCTTGAGGATTCCTTGTAAATATAGTGCTGGAATTCCCAAATGAATTACTTCAGATCAATAATAGTTGAGTTTTCTTGTAAACAAAACTAGCCTGTTGCCAGATGATAAATACCCAAATTTCAACAAACTACATATTATTTTGAAGCTTTTAAGATGGAGAATTTGACATAATTAGTCACATGTGCCAGTGTTAAGGAACACTACATTAGCTAACCTTAAACCTCTACTCTTTTGCATGACATTGTGTAGATTTTTGCTGTTTACTCAACCGAACACCGTCCACATTACTCTGCAAACATGGCCAGCAAAGACCGTTTAATGTTGATAGCGTTGTGACTGCGAATGCGTCACTCTAAAAGTTCACTCAACTCCAGGCAGACTCATCAACACCATGCTTTTTCGTAGCAACACGGACGTTGTTCGGTTGAGAAAAGAGCAACAAACTAAACAAACGTTGTCATGCTAAAATGTAAGGGTTTAATGTTAGCTAATATAGCGTTGTTTCACATCAGTACCAGTGTTATAAACCTGAAAAACAATATAAAACTGGCCCTTGTTTGGCTAGCTATTAGCCTAGCCTGGATGAAGACTTTCTCCATCCTCCATGCACTGTTGCTGATGTCAAGGCTAATAAGGTGCTAACTAATGATAACTAACAGAAAATCCCTTAAAAAAATGTATTTTTAAAATAAGTGGAGGAAGAAAAAGAAGCTAGCATTCGGCATTTGTTCCTTTTTCCTGGTGTACCAAACCGTGAGCCTCATGCTGAGGTATGCACTGAGCTGTGATTTATGTGTACTGTTCCACCCCTAGAATATATACTTTGTCACATTTAGTCCTTTAAATTTAAGAAAATGCATTACCGGGTCTCTGGAGTGCTGCTTTACGTCTTTAATGAAACCCCCCGTGGATTGTATGAAACCAGGAATGCGATTATAAAATCAATTACTTTACACAGTGAATAAAATGCAGCTGCTCATTGATTTCATTGAAAGATGATCTTTAAGAAAATCTGTGCTATCAAGCCTTGGGCATCTCCCTATTATCTGCTTGCTCGGGTGTGTTATTAGTCTTCCTCTGTGCTATGCTGAAAACAGTTCTCAGGTCTGTCATTTTATATGTTGCAGTCGACTCTGTAGAAAGTGGGCCTTAAATTAGATGGATTCAGCTTCAGGTATTCCCTCTGTCTGGAAATCACTGGATCTTTGGAATATATTATGGTTTTCTGTGAATCTGCAGCTGCTTAATAAATTGCCACAGGGCTTGGTAAATGGAGTCTTCACAGCCTGTGACAAATGCGGCTGACTATTTGCAGAAGACCTTGTGGCGCGGAGGAAGATGAATAAAAGCATGTTGGCAGAGCAGCACGGCAGCGGGGAGAGTATTTTAGCTGCCGCACATCTAATTTCCTTTAAAGGTTTTTATGGCCGTTTGGCTCAAACATTGTGACATTTGGAGACAAACCTGAAGGTACCCCAGCAAGAAAACAGAGACTCCAATTCCAACGTAATAGAAGGCAAACAGGGTCATTTCATGTTCAATGTCAAGAAGCCTGAAAATCAGCACAGAGGCAGTTAATGAAACATATATGAGGACTTGGAAAGCTGATACAGACTCAACCGCATGTCTCAATCTTTTAAAATCTCACTTTTATACTGAATTTGAAGCTAAAAAAGCCCACCTCGTGATTTTCTTACCCACACGACTTGTTGCCCAGCGGTATGAGCATCTCTAATGTCGAATTGTCCATGAGGCCCAGAGGGAAGTCCTGCACGCCGGTGTAGTTCCTCTTCCACTGGATGGTGTTGTTCACGCACTCCTTGCGGTCGTCGATGAGCTCGTTGAGCTCGACGTCGTAGTCGATGAAGGTGTCGGTGAGCATGCCGAACACCAGCAGCATGAGGGGCTGGGCCGAGCCGTGGAGCACCGCGCAGAAGCTGCCCACCACCATCATCAGTATGTCCTTACATGTGGCGAAGCGGAACTGGACACAGAGTACACACTTGTATTCCACAGGCAAAATCTCGTAATTGTGAGAAACAGCAAAAACAAAAACAAAAAAATCATTTTTACCAGCTGAAAGAAGCCAACTCTTATAGCTGGTTGCTCAGAATTTCTCTGAACTCTGTTGGACACAGAAAAAGAAAGGATTTTTTTATCAACTGAAAGCAACAAAGTACTCAGAACATAGATTTGCTATTTGGTACTCACTTTTCCTTCTCCTTTGAATTAGTCATGGACCTGTGTGGAAGGAAACAAAGTGCTGAGTTGCTGCCTCCGGCTTATTCTTTGTAATAATGGCACAAAGAGAATTTAAATATGGAATCCCTAGTGTTGCCTAATAAGTAATAAATAAATTGCTAATTGTTGTCGTAGTAAATAAGTTTATACAACAAGTTAAAGTTAGAATAAAAACACATATAACATTTGGAAAGGTAATATAACATTTTTAAAGTGTTTTAAGTCACATTACAAGCAAAGTTAGCTAACAGTGCTATGGCTAGGTAGTTCTTTCCACTGAACACAAACTAACAGGAATACTGTAAACAGTACAAAACACACCTGTCAGTAGGCACAATCTAGGAAGCAAAGCGTTAGACATTCCTACGTCACATGGTTGTAGAGTTAGAGCAGGGACTAGGTTTTCACAAAGGGGTCACTGGTGACCCCATGACCTTGAAATCAATAGTGATCACCCTTACCAATGAAGTTTCTACCTATGAAGTTTGATATTCCTGTATTACACGGTTGCAGAGTTAGAGCAGGGACAAAGTTTTTAAATAGGGGTCACTGGTGTCCTTGACGTTTGATCGCTTGACCTCAAAATCAATGGGTATCATCCTTTTACCCATGGGCTGTCCAGCTGTGCAGTTTGCAGTGTTAGATGCACCGTCTCGTGACAAGCATATAAAAGCTTAGAAAAGTGGCGTTAGACAGCTTGTATTTTTTAGGCAGAAAATTGCATCTTTGCAACGAAAGTCAAGAAGGATTGCCGATATTCTGTGTGCACTGCAAGGAATTAGTGAAAAGAGAAAGCTAGCAAATAGCTGACATAAGCCAGGTGGAGAAAGTTAGCCGTTAGCAGTAGCACCAAATAAATTTCTGTAAGCTGCTATGTCTTTAATAACGATAGTAGTAAGGCATCAACATCATCATTTTCAGACATTTAACTAAAAGAACACTATAAGTGAAAGACATATAGTTTTTTATGGATGTTGAAAATTGTGTTTTTGTACATTAATGAATAAAGATGATCAATAAACAGCAAGTACTTACATGTAGGAGCCCGCTGGTTCTGCGAAACAGCAAAGAAGGCGTTACAGTCTATGATTCAAATTTGCCTCTATTTTCTATTTAGGTCCAATGAAATTAAATAGCTTTATATATTTGACCATCGCTTGACCATTGTTTCTGCTGAAATGAACCCCATTGCTCTGTCTAGGAACATGTCTTATGTTTCTGGTACGTTACCTTCATCTGAAACTTCATAGCTGTGGTTATCCTGCCCCAGCTTTTTAATGCTTTGCAGTCTCACGGAGCCCGTTGGCATGTTGAGTCATCTAGGACCGAAAAAAAAGTGTTTCTGAAGTTTCAAACTGAGATCCCACTTCAAAGAATGCTCATTTACAGCCAGAAAGCAGGGATTTACCAACCAGTTATTGCTCTTCTCCGTGGTTCAGCCTGATCATGAGTCCAAGCCTGTGTAAACCAGCGGTCCGGCGTCTGGGTACGCAGCTCCTGGAAAGCAGTTGGAGTTGTGACCGTTTTGCAACTCGGGACCCAAGCAGACCCCTTTGTGGAGTCACGTGCCATTATTTGTGCCTGGTTGGAACTCAGGGGCAGCTTGCTACCTAAAGGTAAGTGTCCTTTCGGTTTTTGCTACTGATAAGGCCGGTGACCTCACCAAGGCAAACATTTCCCCGGTAAAGGCCCAGTGGCTGACATATTCACAAAAACTAGAGTTTTGAATGACATTTATGTAATACTTTAAAAGGAAATACATTAGAAGAAATCTTGTAATAAACTGAAAGGCAAAAAAAACCTCAAATGTTTTAGCAGTGGTGGTTGTGTTCGAAAGAAAAGGCTCAGTTTCAATTAGTTTGACAAAGAACTTGATGTACCCCGAGACTTCATAAAACACCTAATTAGGCCAGAGAGTCATTACTTAAACATAAAAGGCAAAAAGCTTTGTGGTTATTCTTTAAAATAATCCAATGTAGGCTAAGAGCCATCAGTTCTTTAGAAACAAGACTGAGACATCTGCTAGATGACTAATACCTGCTCAGCAGCAGATTTAATATAGGCAGAGAGAATAATGTAAGGAGAAGAATGACAGTGAAGTTGCCTGTGAGACGTTCTGCTGAAAAATGGTTCGGATTAATAAAAATAAATTATAAACTAGCCAGATAAATAACCTGACACCACTGTTAGGTATGAACTAAAGTTCAGCCCCATTAAGTCAAGTGTTTATCGCCAACATTTAAGTGTAAATAAACCAATGACCCAACAGAAATGCTGTGTTCTGTTTTAACCACTGTCCCACTGTGTGGACAGTTCTGTGTAATACCCAAGTATAGTATTAGTATTGCAAAAGTAAAAAGGTGCAGTTTTGTAACATTTTCACTGTATATTACGTGAAACCCATGGAAGTCTATAGGATTACACGTGAAACTCAAGAAATTATACATTTTTCCACATTTTCTACATGTTTTGCATGTAGAAAACTTGAAGTTTTGTAACATTTTCACAGTATATTGTGTGAAAGCTATGTAAAATTTAATGTGAAACCTATGGGATTACATGTGAAACCCACTGAATAACACTTTTTTACATGTGAAACACATTTTGCATACAGGAAACAAGCAGTTCTGGAACATTTCTGTAGTATAATGTGTGAAGCTCATGTGAGTTTCCATGTGAAACATATTAGATTACATGTGAAAACCATGTAATTGTTCAATTAGGTTTGTCCACTTGTAAAACACGTTTTACACATGGGATACATACAGTTTTAGAACATTTTCATGGTAAATTTCTATGTGAAACTTATGGAAATATATATGAAACCCAATAAATTACACATTTTTCCACATGTGAAATAAGTTTTTCACATAGGAAAGATGCAGTTTTGTAACATTTTCACTTAATATTATGTAAAGCCCATGGAAATGTCCATGTGACACCTATGGGACAGTGGTCTACACAGAACACAGTATTTCTGTTGGGTCCTTGGTTATTTACCAAGAAACAAAAAAATGTTCACATGTGTAATTAGATTTGCATGTAGGAAACATGCAGTTTTGTAACATCTTCACATTGTATTGTGTAAAACCTATAGCATCATATGTGAAACCCAAGAAAGTTTTTCCACTTGTAAAATGTGTTTTGCACATGTGAAACATGCAGTTTTGTACCATTTTTCCTGATGGGATTTGTGAAACCCTTATAAATTCTCAAGCACATTTTTTGATGAGATTTCGTGTCAAATTCATAAGATAATTAATATTTCCACTTGTGAAACATACAATTCTGGAACAGTTTTGTTGTAAAATATGTGAAACCCATGTAAATGTAAATGTGAAATGTACATAATTGCATGTGAAACCCACTGAATACAAGTTTTACATGTGAGATGTGTTATTTAGTTGTGACTTTTTCCACATGTAATGTACATCTCCTCTTTAATGGCACATTCTGACATGGTTTTCACATGTGATCACATGGTTTTTCTGTAATGTACTATAGAAAATGTAATGGTACAAGTTTCTGCACTTTAAAACCATAGCCTTAAACAAGTTATAGTTAACATTTTAAATTGGGGTAAGTGTAAAAAACTTGAAAATCTAAAACTGATCAAGAAAGAAATGACTGTCAAATGCCTTGAGGGTAAATACAAAATAGTTGCTTTTTATTCATTATTAGCTGACAATACTGACAGTTCTTTACAGGCTTTACCTGTTTTTACAAATGAAAATGTAAATCCTGAAGCTCTAAAATCATTTGCTTCTCAGTTCAGTACAAGTTGTAGTTTTGCTGGTAAGAGCAAGTACTACTTAATGTAGCTAGAGTTAGCTAGTTAACTGTTAATAATGTTCACAAAATTCTGCTGATGAAAGATTTTTAAAGAATTGAACCATTTTGTGGCTGTTTTTGGCTGTGTATGGTTCTTCCACATGCTACTGAAGCCCCGGTATTATGATGTTGATGATGTTTATGGGCTTTTTTTCACACACAAGGTTTGGCAGTTGTTTGATAGGTTCCTGTTGCAACCTGGGCTCAAACTCATGACACTGACCGCTGATCTACCACACAGCCAAATGATTCCAAGAATCAAGAGTAGAACAAGCTGCTGGGCAAAGAAGATTTGGCAGGTTTTCATGAGCGCAACCAAACAAACTCAGCTCTGCTGCTCATCCCACAAAAGCATTTTCCTAACAAATGTGTCACCATTAAAGGGGAAATAAACAGGCTTTCCAACAATATAAGAATGGTTGCCAATAAATATTCTTACAACAAAGAAATAATCGGCCAAACACAAATTTCCTAACATTTTGTTCTATAAGCTGTCTTCGCTAACTATGCAAATAGTGATGCGCAAATAAAAAAAATCTATATTTTTTGTACAAAAATAAAAAATACAGAAAGGAGTCTAAAACAGGAACATATTTAAAATAAAGCAACAAACATGGAATGTTTTTTTTTTTTTCTCCCTCTCATTTAAAAGTCCAGCTCGGCAGTCGAGTATGAGTACAGTGTAAACAAGTTAGTAGTAGTGGTGGTTGTGAACAGCCGGTCATTCACCGCTGCCTTTAAATGCTGTCAGGAAACTACTGTAAAGAAGACTGGGTCAATATTTAATGAAATCAGAAAAATGCTCTGCTGCCACCTTGTGGTAGAAATGTAAAAAAGGAGGCACACTCAAGGAACCTTTCCCCATTTTTTTTTTTTTTTTTTTTTATCTTAAAGACAGTCCCTAGGGAAGGAAAAGGATGGACCAATCTGTGTATCAAGAACCGCAGACATTTTAATCACCTCCTTAAAGCAGCCGAAGGCCCCCGTCTGTGCCCTGAGCGCGGCGAAACGTCTGACCTCGGGCCTTATCTGAGAGGCTGTGAAAGACTTTCTGTGTGCGCTTAGTGTTCTTAAAACAGCTGTAGGTCTCAGGGACGCGAGCGGCGAACCATGCATCGACATTCTCCTGTGCCAGTGAAACAGCACAGGTAGAAACAAGCAGAAAGCTGCAGACAGTAAAATGTGGAGGAAGCTGAAATATGTTTTCACTGGGAGTTATCCAGTGTTCGGCTAGTCGGACGTATTACAGCTTGTTTCTGCAAGTTTCATCAGTTTTTAAGTGTTGCACATTTGTTTTGACTCCTTCCTCAGTGAGAAGTCATCATTTGCCACCACAGTTTGAGCCCAGCTTTAAATATCTTTGCCCTTGAAGGAACTGTTGAGCTTTATTGGGAGCCGATGATTTACCCTTGGTTCATACTCACAACCCAAAATGAGAAGAGGTCGGAACGGTAAATAAATGATAAATGTGGATTTTTATTTTATTGCACCGCAAAAGATGTACATACGCATTGAATGTAGCTCAAAGAAAAAACTTTAAAAATACTGTTGTTAGTTTATAAATCACTGAACGGTTTAGCACCACAATACATTAAAGATCTGTTATCGCTGTACCAACCGTCTAGACCCCTCAGATCTTCTGGTTCTGGACTGCTCTGCATCCCCAGAACCAGAACCAAACGAGGAGAAGCAGCTTTCAGTTTCTATGCACCACAAATTTGGAACAAACTTCCAGAAAACTGTAAAACAGCTGAAACACTGGGTGCCTTTAAATCTCAACTTAAAACCCACTTGTTTAGAGTTGCTTATGGCTAAATTAGGGTTAGAGTGCGGGTTTTCAATGTTTTTCTCTTTCTTACTGTTTATTCAATGTCACATGCTGTTTTTATTTTGTTTTTTAATTATGTAAAGCACCTTGAAATGCATTGCTGCTGAAATGTGCTATACAAATAAAATTTGATTGATTGATTGATTGAATCCCCCTTACTTCTGTTCTCGCATTTCATTTCACACGTTTTGCATGATTCACATTCACTCTTTCCACGGCTTTGGAATAACTTGTAGAAAAAAAAAACGTCAGAAGTCGTGTCTGGGTTGGGAATAGTATGCTACAGCATTTGGTGGCTGTACACTGAGCGACGTAGACAGAACTCACAGAAAAACACCTCACCCGTTTGCAGTAATGGGACTCTGATGAAACATGTGAGAGAAGCCAGGCCCTTTTGGAGCCCTGCAGCTCCTCTTCACAGCAGGGACATTCAGAGTTTAACCCTCCTGCTGCCCTTGGGCCCAGTTTTAAAACAAGGACTGCAACAGGTTACAGGAAGTTGGTCTTTTTATGACTGAACTGGCATTTTTTATCTTTATCACACCTTAAGCTTTGTGCTATTTAAAGACTTTACCATAGAATGTTTAACTTAAGCTGAGGACACACTACTTGATTTTTAAGCCAGATTTTACCCACAAGTGTCCACCAGTCTGCGCTACTTGGACCTCAGTCACAGTTGATCGAATGTGTTGGAATCCCTGGAGCCAAATCTGGATGCAGTCGTGTGGTATGGACTGATTACGGGCGCGGCTGCAAACAGGTGTTGCCGGCAGCAAATGAAAAGGTGAGGGTGGGATGCGGGATCAGAAGATGAATAAAAGTGGCAGAGAATATCAAACCAATAATGGCCAAGAGCGAGAGCCCTTCTGCACTCCCTAGAGCCCACGCCGCAAACAAAGCCTTCACCAAAACCCCTTTTTTTTTTTGATGGTTTTTCATGAGCGCACGGCTGCGCAAACAGCATCAGCAAGCCGACTGGCGTCCATGTTTGGTTACCCTTTAACCCAGGGGTGTCAAACTCCAGGCCTCGAGGCTCCGCTGTCCTGGAAGTTTTAGGGTTTTCTGCTCCAACACACCTGATTCAAATGGGGTAATTACCTCCTTAACAAATTATCAAGTTCTCTAGAAACATGTCCCCAAGTCATCTATTTAAACCGGGTGTTTTAAAGCAAGAACACATCAAAACATGAAGGAGAGCATTCTGAGTCATTTTGCCAGCACAGGTCAGTTTTCATATGTGACCCATGCTGGCAAAATGACTCAGAATGCTCACAGGCTGCAGTGCAAAATAATTTTGCAATTGTGGTGCCATTGGGAAGCTTTGGGATTCCCATTTTTAAATATAGGTCTGTGTAGGTACAGTAAATCATTCTAGACAACAAAAACCCAGTTTTCAAACCTGCGCTCTTGTGAACAAAACCAGCTTGCTGCCAGGTGATAAATTGCCAAATTTCAACAAACTGTCTCATTTTGAAGCTTCTGAGATGGAAAATAATAACTCAGTATTGAAAGATTCCTCATTGTGACTCATTTTGCCAGCGCGGGTCACACTGTGTAGACACATAAAAAGCTCCTGCCTTGTGGTTCAGGAGTTATGTTTTATATGACTCATAGTTTTTGCACAATGACTGTTTAAAGCATAGTTCCTGCTTTGTTTGTCTTAAGAGTGCTGTCAGGTAATGAGCGACACAGGTGTGTGGTTACCATGGAGACCCTATGGAAGAGCCTAGCTTGGAGACATATGGTTATCATCAGCCCCCCCCCTCCTCCTCCTCCTCCTCCTCCCCAGAATATAGCCTTATTATAGGGCTTTCTTAAGTAATCCCTTGCCTATTTGGTCCTATCAGCTGTTAATGATTGACAGGATCTGAGGGCTCAAAGGTCTCAGTGTTCCCGCTGGAGCGTACCCTTTGTGCACACTGAAATTCAACCAGATTCCTCAAAGTTCAGAGACACCCGTATTCACCGTAGAGGGAGAAATCAGCAGAAACTCTCCTGGTCAATCATTGTGTTTAAATAGCTCGTCGATTTTTCGCACAATTTTCTTGACAAACTAGAGATCCTCTGTTCATATCCGCTCCTCAAAGACTTTTCACGGGTGCAGCTTGTGGAGAATGGAGGCTCGTGAAAGTGCTCACTCCCCTTGGTAGCGTTTTTATGTTGTTGTCTCTCAAGCTGGAATTTAAATGGACTTTTCTGTTCAATTACATAACAAACCTACACATAAAAAAATTAACCAGAAGCACACAGACAGCGCAAACTTCCACCGAGGCCACAGTGGGATTAAAAACAGTCTGACCTGGATCATAACCTGGATCACCACCAGAATGTAATCCATTTCCAACATTTCATCCAAATGTGTTCTTTAGTTTTTACCTGATCTTTGCTAACAGACAGACTAACAAACCGATGGACACAACAGAAAACAGAACCTCCTTGGTGGCGGAAAAAAAAGGGTCACATGTTGGAGCAGAGACAAATTTTTAACAAAGGGGTCACCTGTGACTGTGACCTTTGACCCCATAAACCTTGAAATCAGCAGGCATCATCTTTGACCCATGAGGTGTCCAGCTGTGCAGTTTGACATTCCTACATTACACTGTTGCACAGTTAGAGCAATCGGTCGACCTAAGTGACCTAAATGATTTTGAAATCAGTGGTGATCACCCTTGACCTAAGAGGTGTCTAACTGTGCAGTTTAATTTTTCTCCATTACATGGTTGCATAGTTAGAGCACAAGGTCATCTGTGACCTTTACCTTTGACCCCGTCACCTTGAAGTCAGCAGTGATCACCCTTGACCCATGAGGTGTCCAGCTGTGGAGTTCAATATTCCTGTTATACAGATGCAGAGTTTGTTCACTAGCTGATCTGTGACCTTTCACCAAATCATCACCAAAATCTAATCCCTTGTTCATAAACTTCATGAAAATCAGTTCAGAACTTACTGAGTAATCTTATACATAGACAGACATGCTTCTGACAACATAACCTCCTCAGTGGAGGTAAAAAGCAAGCCACCCCCCATCACGCTACAAACACCATCCCTACAGTGAAGCATGGTGGGGAGGGTTTTCATCAGCAGGGACTGTGAAACTGGGGAGGGTTAAAGGAAAGCTGGACGGTGGAAAACAAAAAGGAATTCTTAAAGGAAACCTGACTGAGTCTTCCCAAAATCTGAAACCAAAACACACCGGGAAGCAGCGGTTCCAGAGCCAGAAGTTTAGGGAGAAACAGTTAAATATCCTGCATTGGCTCAGACCTCAATCCAGCTGAAGATCTCTGGTATGTTTTACAGATCGCTGTTCAGGCAACGCCCATCCAGTGTGAGGGAAGTGGGTGAAAGTTTCCTGTTAGTGCACTACAAAGTAATGACTTCGAGGCAGTGGTGTTTAGACTTTTTGGCCAAAACTGTAAGTTGAAAGTCCTCAAGGCAACAAAAAATTGCATTTTTGACCAAAATAAATCTCTAATTAAAACTTTTGTGATTTGGATTTTTCCTTTTTGAACACTCAACAACAACGTCAACACAACATTTCAGTGAAAGAATAAAAGCATACAAATGTTGGGAAAGAGTTCTAAATCATCACAGAGCCTTTAGCTTGTAAAAAGAAAAGCATTTGTTTTCTTTTTTTATTTGTTGGCTTTATTTTATTTTTGTTTTGATGTGCTTGTAAAGAACATCTTAGTCTATTCTCAGGAACAAAAGCATAATATAAGTCACGTTTCTTTGAAAATAGTCACAAAAAAGTGGTCAAAGAAGTGAAAACTTCTTTGACTCACAGTTTAAACCCCACTTGAGAGTTTTTTGAGTGTCTTCTGGACCCACGAGAGTGGTCGAATCACTGAAAAAAAAGAGCAAAGCTAGCAGGTTTAAAGAGACACTCGTTGAATTGTATGTAAATTATGCCCACTCCTTATTCCTTTAACAATTTCCAGTTTCTGTCTATTGATAATTAAATCAACGAACGGCAAGTTGTTTCCTCAAAAACAGACAAGTTTTAGAAATGGTTACCCAAAAATTTACTTTTAGGGAGAAGTCTGTAAAGATTTGTGGTCCTTAACCATGAAGCTGGAAAAAAAAAGAAAAAAAATGTGGCCAATCAAAGCTGGAAAGCTTGTATCGTGCTTATTATCAAATATTAAAAAAAAAAAAATTCAAAATTTCATCTGGTTTCATGTTAAACTGAAAATATATTTTATAAAATTCACTCTTAAAATCTGCAAAAAAACATAAGTGTCTGCATCAACCCTTTAAGTCTTGGGCTACACTAATTCACCCCAAGGGCCCCAAATGGCCCACAGGCTGTACTTTGGACATTCTACATCTTCTTCACAGTAGTAACTTAAAAAATACAGGTTGTGCAAGTTGTACCTAATATTTATCAATCCAATGTCTCTGTAAAGCTTTAACCCATTGGTGACAAACTCCAGGCCTCGAGGGTCACTGTCCTGGAGGTTTTAGGTGTTTCTGCTCCAACACACCTGATTCAAACGATTTAATTACCTCCTCATCAAATCATCAAATTTTCTAGAAGCACGTCCACAAGTCAGTCAATTTAAACCTGGCGTTTTAAAGCAAGAACACATCTAAAACATGAAGGAGAGCTGGTCCCAGAGGACAACTTCCTGTCTGTGGCGCAGTTCTTCGAGCGGCCAGTAGGGGGCGCGGAAGCGATTTCCGCAGCTGCAGCGGATTAAACTCCGGATCTGTTTGTCAGAGGTCCACTCGGACCTGAGACAGTCCACGGGGAGCTACAGAGCTGCAGGTAAGACATGCAGTCCCAACTCTGTCCCACTTTGTTAACTCAGACGTTTATTGACTACTTCATGAGACACATAAGGGGGCATAAGTATAGCATACTGTAGTCTCACTCCGTCTGATCTTTATTTTTTTATTTATTTATTTACCTCGGTTTGAAGCAGCAGAAGTTTGTTTTATAATTATGAGTTGCTGCAGACTTAGTAGTTTTTTTTTTTCAGCTCATCTGAAAAAACGTTCATGCAGAACAAGTTTTAAACGATGAAAAGTCCGTCAAACTGGACATCCCGGCTCCCTTTTAGACCATATTTTACTGACAGACTGTCCTGCGGATGGGCTGTGTTTCAGTCTTATTGTGTTCGCAGGTTAAAACTTGTTTGTCCCACTGAAGTTTCTGCAGGAAAGGCAGACAGGACCGCCTGTAGCCTTTCAGGAACCTAAGGCAGCCACATATGGAAGCTCATTAGTGCCAAAAAAAACATTTATTTAAAATAATTTCTTTTTTACATTAATTTAATTTTGTTGTTGTTGTTGAATTGCATCTGGACAGAAGCAGGTACTATATCACAACCTTCAATATTTAAAAATTATTAATTAAAGCCATAATACCTGTCAAAATGCGCTGTTTATTTATTATTTTTGATTTTACTTTATTTTATTTTTTGTAAATGTATATCATGTATGATAAAATAACAACTAAATACACTAAATATTCAAAAGTCATAATTCATAGTTTGTAATAAAGAAGCAGAATCAGCAGAATCAGGTTTTGTTGCCAACAGTTACGAGTCGTTTGTTTACTTTCGAACACTGACTGTTCACTTCAGACAGTGTCGACGGATATTGAGTCACTAAAAAATGATCCCTAAATGTAAACAGAGTCAGAGGAAGAGCAGTGGAATCAGAGACTTCAGGTGGAAAGAAAAAAGGTAAAGTTTTTCTTCTGAAAAGAGACAAAGACTAAAATCTGTGAGGACGAGAGGCGACAGAAGTAGAGTCATTTTATAGAGGAAATCAAGATATTCCTAACTCTGAGCACCAAATTTAGCTGTAAACAAACACAAGGAGTATTTGCTGTTTTAAAACACAATTTTCACAAATAAAAAAACCCTGATGAGTTTGACTTACATTAACCCCTCAAACAACTAATTAACGATTTAGAAATTGCAAAATGTAGAAATGTAGAAAACTGAAAATTTGCATATTTTGAGAGCTATTGAACAGAAGTACATAGAAGAAGACTTCTGAGCACTATAATAAAAATAAACATAACGCTGTTCAGACTGTTGTCCTGACTGACACAGCACATTATAGCACACAGTGACCACAGTGGTTTCAAAAACAATCAGAACAAACATTAAACCATTTTGAATACTCTCCGTTTTCTAACACATTATTTTTTACAAAAACACTCTGAGTTTGAGTTACGTTAACCTCAGTCATTTGATGATGTAAAAATTGTTAGAAGCATAACGACTCAAATCAAAAACACTGTAAAATCACGTACTTCGACAGCTGTTCCGACTTTAATATTGCCAACAAAATGTTTTTATAAAGGATGAGCGTTTTTAGAGTTGTATGTGTGCAGATAATAACGAGCCACACAACCAGCACAAGCCGCAAGCTGTTACATAGGAGTGAATCTGTAGCTTAACGTGAAAGAAAACTGAACAAAAACAACTATCAAGAATAAATATGGTAGATTAAGCAGGGCGGTGGCGCGCAATTAAGATGAAGCTCGGTATTCAAATACACTTGACTTTTGTAGGTTGTCGGCTAGAGTGCTAATTTACCATTTAACCCATTTTCAGCTGTTTCCGTAGCCAGACAATCGTATGTGGTAGTTGGCATACATCACAAATTTTGCTCGAAAATTTTTAATTTACGGACAACTTAATCATTGATATGAAAGCAATAGTGTGAATTTTGTTTCTTGTGTTTTTATGACTTAGCAACAAGTGCCTTTTAATTACCTAGACTATTAGCCTCAGTTGCAAGCGTGCAGTGTGTATATTTCTCCAGCTGACTCTTGTAGCTTGTTGCAAACGTTTGTTTGAAACGGCGTAACCTCGTGAAGAAAAAAAGAAGGCAGGTGTTGCTTCTCTGGAAGACAAGTCATGACTGACTGTGTGAACCACAGATGAAATGTACAATCAACTGATGACAACAAGCATGAACGTTTTAGGGAATTCCTCCCTCTGCTAACGGTACACAACTAAATGAGGCTCGGAGCAATGGGCCCCGTCACCAATGGCGGAAATTTTAAAAATAAAATAAATAAAACTGTCTATGTTATCTTGTCGTTAGGAAATAAACCCGCAGGAATGGCACAGTGAAAACAATTGAGTGTTTTTGACACTGACTTTACCACGGTGATATACCTTGAAATGGGTAACAGGCCTATGCCTAGCACGCACATTGTTTGTGAAAATTGTGACATGCAGGAAAACCTCCTTGAAAGAGTTATTTTTCTGTCGAACAACAATGAATAATGAAAAATGGAGTATTTGCAGCAGTACCGCTCCGCCATTGGTGCTTTGGCGCACAGCCAACAATGACAGCCGGGAGCTCGGCATGGTGTAACAGGAAACTGGCCCAACGTTCTTTGATATTGGTCATATAAAAGAAACAAATATTAGCTCAGGTAATTAAACCTGCAAGCCAGTGTTTACTAGCTTGTAGGAGTTTAAGATTAAATCCACCAAAGAGGAAAACTGTGGAGTGCTGCGCCCCGCTTCCTTGTCCTGCACAACGCCAAGTTCTTTATTTCAGGGGCGACCAGAACAAAACTCAAAAAACATTAATTCTAGTCTTATTCAGGTTTAACAATAAAGTCAGTAAATCAGAGAGTCACTCACCACCCCCGGTACCGGATCTCTGCTTAGTTCATCTTAAGGATGAGGCCAAGAGAGACCCCGAACAACTGGGGGCCTGTAAATTTTATCTAGCTAACCTACTAAGGCGTTCCCCTGAGTGTATCGGTCGCAGGCTATGTGTGACCTGAACCAGCCCTAACTGCGTTTTTTATCACTTATGTGGTGTAGCTGCAGCGTGTGAGCATGCAAGCATCATCTTGTCTCCTTCAAGGTCATCCACCAACGCCTCTTTGAGAAAATTGCACTCCAACAGGAGCATTTTGTGTGGGTAAATATTGTAGAGCGGGGGGGGGGGGCAACCCTGGTCCTCGAGGCCCACTATCCTGCATGTTTTTTGTGTTTCCCTGCTCCAACATACCTGATTCAGAGGTTAAATCACCTCTTCATGTTCTGCAGAAGCCTATTAATCACCCACTAATTCAAATCAGGTGTGTTGGAGCAGAGGAACAAGTAAAACATGCAGGATAGTGGCCCTCCAGGACCAGGGTTGCCTACTCCTTTTGTTGAGTATTTTGTTTTATTTGTTTTGTCAGATATAGGCAACAAAGACCATATTAACCACAGGCTGAGGCTGCATTTAATTCCTATTTTTAAAACTATTATTTTTAAGTCTTGGTTCATCTTAAGACAATGCTATACTTCAAATTTAGAGCCAAGCTACATACAGATTAGGATTGTTCTTTTTGGTTTGGTTTTGTTCTTACACAGCTGCCTTTGTTACAAAGTTACATTTTAGTTAGAATAAACATTTATCTTGTAATATTAACTGTCTTTTCATATTGATAATGCTAAAAGTAGTCTTTTATTTCAAACATGTTGCTCTTTTTTTAAACAAATGGAGGCCTATTTAAATATATTGTTTATCCAAATTTTATTTGTCCTAAATTCCACGTTTTATGATGTAAGCACGTTTTTTCTTTTCACCTAAAAACATCTCTTCCTATAATTTGGATGAAAAAATGATGGTGAAATATTTAACAGATTTACTGTTTAGTCAGTTCTTTTGAAATATTGTAATCAGCGACTTAAATTTATTGCGTTTTGAGGACAATTATTGTACACACTTAATTTCTGTGGCTCAGAATTATCTCCTTCAATATCACCTTATTGTAAACATCATATTATAGCCTATAACAATTTGTACCTTCAAATAATCTATCAACACGATGTCTTTGGACGAACAGTGTCCACATGTAGTTGTAAAACAAAAAAAGACACTGGAGCCGATGTGTAGAATGAAGAAGTTAGCGTGATGTATATACATGTACACCGTATCCTAATTGTTTGTTTGGTAATGATTTAATTTAGACATGCATTGAAGTGGTCAAATTATCGTACAGCATCGGATTTTTAAGAAATAATTGATCTTACGGAAGGCAAAATTATCGTACAAATTTGATCATTTCCGTACTTCTGACGACGCTGGTTACGAGGCTCAACTTTTAAGCAATTGTCGTTCCTCAGGAATCACCAGTCTTGGAGCACTGGTCTCCTCCTGGTGGAGAGTTAGGAAAGGATGAATAAAAATTAAAAGTTGGGGTGGGGGGGGTTCTTATTTGACCCATTTCCTTAGGTGTGGTTTACTGAATGACTTTTTAAGCTACACCCTGAGCTTAATCCTGTCTGAACAGATGCTTATTTGTGGAAACATGAAACAAATTCCAGCCCAGGCTGATGTGTTGCTCTGTAGTGATCATTGGAATCTGAGGTATTTTTCTGCAGCAACATCTAACCGCTCACGTTCGACGTTCTGAAACAGCAGCCATGTTCCTGTATCTTCTGGGCCTGGTGGGCCTCTTCTACCTGTTCCGCTGGGTCAGGGAGCAGCCCAGGGTCTCGGACAGGACCAGCAAGTACGTGTACGTCACGGGCTGCGACTCGGGCTTCGGGAACCTCCTGGCCCGGCACCTGGACAAGCTGGGCTTCCGGGTCATCGCGGGCTGTTACACCGAGAAGGGTGAGGAGGAGCTGAGGAAGAGCTGCTCCGGCAACCTGACCGCCACCCACCTGGACGTCACCTCCAAGGAGAGCACAGCCAAAGTCGCCGCGATGATCAGGGACAAAGTGGGAGAGTGCGGTGAGTGGGACTGACACACTCCGGGATTATTTAAACTGTAGATTTTAGGTGGTTTCCAACTAATTTTGTGATCCAGTTGATTTTTCATATATTCTAATACATCATTTACTTCCATATTTATACAGTTTTCAAATAAGGTCCTTTTTGTTTAAGTGGCCCTTTCGGTAATAATTTAGTTATTTTGAATAATTTTACTTATGTATGCATTTTATGTGTAATCATCTCCACAAATGGGTTTTAAATCCTCCACTAAGCACCAAATATTTGCTCATTGGCAGTCACAATTCAAGCCTAGCGTTCCTTTGAAGAACGCATATCACCCGCTGCAGCCATCTGTGATGAAGTTCATGCATGTGTTTGTCAGTCTGTTAGTAAAATATCTCATATCTTTAAGGAAATTTGAAAAATCTTTCTTTGGAAGTACATTTATTGCATGCCATAACTGCAGCCAACACTTGCAGTGTTGCCAACTTGGCGAGCTTTCAGACCAACGAGCAGCAGGTGTCCAACTCCGTCCCTCAGGGGGCTGCTCTCCTGCACGTTTTAGATGTGTTCTCGCTTTAAAACGCCTGGTTTAAATGACTGACTTGTAGATGTGCTTCTGGAGAACTTGATAATTTGGTGGTGAGGTGATTAATCCGTTTGAATCAGGTGTGTTGGAGCAGAAAAACCCTAAAACTTTCCAGGACAGCGGAGCCTTGAGGCCTGGAGTTTGACACCCCTGCCTTAAAGGAATCACGCAAAGATGCTGCTGTCTGATTACTCAGTTCAAGGCGGGATGTAAATGTAAACCTTTCTGTTTTATAATAGATTACTGCACTAAAATAACTGAGAGCTTCTTTTATGGGTCATGTTTGGTGGTCCCAAGCCCAGACAAAGGAGGAGGGTTGGATTTGGGACATTAAATCAAACAAGAATCAACAGAAAAAAAGTTCATTTGTAGTTCTAAACATATTTAGACAGCTTTATCTTATCTGGTCCATTATGCAAATTAGGTGATGATGCAATTTAGCTACTTTTAAGACAGCCAATAGCTACTGTCCTTACTGAGAAGTTGGCAATGGGTCACGCTTGAGAATGATGCTAAAGGAAACACAGAGCTGAATGTAGCCCACAATTTAGGTTTTTATTGGGTATACTCATGTATTTTCAGTGTACAAGTTCAAGGGTTGTTCAATATGCATTTATTTAGGTTGAGCTGTTAAATAACACTAAATAAAAAATACAATTTATTACAATGTGCTCTCCTCTGCTCCTCCGCAGGTCTTTGGGCCGTGGTGAACAACGCCGGCGTGGCAATTCCCACCGGCCCGTGCGACTGGCACAACATCGAGGACTACAAGTCAATGCTGGCCGTGAACCTGACCGGGGTGATCGGAGTCACGCTGAGCGTCCTGCCGCTGATAAAGAAGGCCCGGGGCAGGGTGGTGAACGTGGCCAGCGTATTCGGGAGGATCAGCCCCGTCGGGGGCCCGTACTGCGTGTCAAAGTTCGGCGTGGAGGCATTCAATGACAGCCTCAGGTGAAACATTAACTCGCTCACTCTGTGTTATCTCCCAACATGTCCACGACTAAAAGTGAGATGTCGTCCTCAGGCTGAATATGGCGCCGTTTGGTGTCAAAGTTCTCTGCATCGAGCCGGGCTTCTTCAAAACCAACGTGACCGACACTGAGATCCACATCAAAAACGTCAAGACACTGTGGGACAGGCTACCCCAGGACGTCAAGGACGACTACGGAACCGACTACGTACCAAACGGTACGTGCAGACCGCCCCCCTTCCGTCGCTTGTTTCATTCACTCCTTTTAACGCGCCTGTCGCCCCTCGCAGCTGTCAAGACCATTAAGGAAAAAGTGGGGAAGATGTGCGACACAGATCTGATGAAGGTGGTGGGCTGCATGGAGCACGCCGTGTCCGCCGTCTGGCCCCGCAAGCGCTACTCTCCCGGCTGGGATGCCAAGCTCTTCTGGCTGCCCTTGTCGTACATGCCGAGCTGCGTCGCCGATTACCTCATGCAGAAAGAAGCCATTCCCATCGCCAGGAAGGCGCAGTAACTTCCTGTCTGTTGAGTTCACATGTTATCGCCTCTTTGGACAATACACTTTTAAGGCCTTTGTCTGTGTCTCTTCTTGGGTTCTTCATACAAACAACCTTCCAAAGGTCATCTTATGTTCTGTTCAGACTCACTGAGCTCCAGTGATCAAAGATCGAGGAAGTGTGATCAAAAAAGCAACTTAGATCAGACTCCATTACCAAAGAAACTTGCAGCAGGACTAAGGTTGATTCACTTCCTGTTGCAGAAAGCTACCTTTAAAAATATAATTTAAATTTCCGGTAAAAGACTAGAACCTGTTTTCATTGAAATCACAACACAGTTTCCCTTTTCTAAACATATTTTACAGATAATATGTTGTGTAAAAAGTAGCAGGAACAGAGCCAGTATGTTGTACTCCAGGAGCTGGAGGCTGTTAGAAAATACAGCCGACTTTACAACTGTTCCAGCTAAACTTATGAACACCGCGGCTGGGCGGTGTTGGGACATGTTCCCTTCGTTCGCTCATTAATGGTCACCATCAGGTTTACAAATGCCAAACAGCGTGTACTGTCTCAGTGTGTTTAACAGGAGAAGCCAAAACAAAACGCTTAATAACAAGTGATGGAACGGCAGTTCTTTTGAGTGTACTGAATCCCTAGAATCAGTTCATTAAAATGATTCATTCAAAAGATTCATTCACTGAATCTTTTAGTTTAATGACAGTCCTCTTTCTGTTATTATTATTATTAAGACTTTATTAAGGACTCAGTGCATCTGCTCTATAGGAAAGATGGAAATAACAATTGCGGAGTTTATCAATTAAAACAAAAAAGCGGGGAGATTAAAAACAAATTTCAAAACAAGTTTAAACTTGTTTATATCAAACAAGTTTTGATATAAAAGTACAGCTTAATTGCAAATCACCATTATAATATTGATAATGATGATGATAATGCTATGATAATAACGGTAGAAGCACAGAGGAGAAAAGTGCGTACTTATGTAATATTATAATCTTAAATCTTCTCCAAGCAGACTAGTAGCCTGCCCTCCACCCCCCACCCCCACCTCGCTGCTGCAGCTTGTCTCGCTGGGAGTCTAACTCGGTCTTCTCCTGTCTTCTCTCCTCTCGTTACTTTGTGTCCCTCAGTCTGTTAAGATCATGGAGACGGGGCGTGTGTGCGTTTATTTTCATGAAGCTTGACTCAACATTAGCAGTTAGTTTGGATAAACAAATGCCGCTGCCAAAAGGCTGAAGGCAAATCCCTGCGAGGAGGAAACGGTTAGAATCACTCAGAGCAGAGTCAGACAGTGATTAATTTGAACAGAATAAATCTCCATGGTAACTCATGTTACAGCGACGGAGGAATACCTTAAACCAGGTGGACCAGAAAAATCCAGACTTAATCTCTTATCTAGTTGTTTTTTTAGTCTAGTGAAACAAAACATTTTGCACAATTCGCTCCACAATGCCTCATTGTACCGAACCTTCTTCATGTTTCACCGTAGGTACAGTAAAACAAACAGCATCCAGTGTCTAGAGAAAGTATTCATCCCCTTGAAAGTTTTCTGCTTTTATCGCTGCCATAAATCAACCACGGTCAATATAAAAATTGTCATTTTTGACCCCCCCAAAAAAACCTTCAATATCAAAGTGAAAACGGCTTTCTGCAAAGTAATGCCAGTAAATATCGACTAGTTTGCCAAACAGCATGTGGAAGACTCCATGGTCAAGTAGAAGACTGTTCTGTGGTCTAATGAGACCAAATTGGGGCTTTTTGACCATCAAACAACTCCATTTGGTGGAAAACCAAACACAGGCTACCACCAAACTCACCATCCCCACTGTGAAGCATGGTGGTGGCAGCATAATGTTATAAGGATGCTTCTTGGCAGCTGGACCTGGAATGCTTGTAAAGATAAGAATTTTGGAAACATTTAAAGTTTTTTTATTTATTTAAAATTGGTCAAAAAGGCAATTTTATTCTGAGCATGATTGATTTGTAACAGCAATAAAAGGGACTTTAAGGTGTTGTATTTGACATTTGGTCAAGTCAAGTTTTAGTTGGACCTTGCTGATCGACACAGCTTCATTCAATATAGTGTAAGAAAAGCATCAAATACTGAAACTAAATAATTTAAACCTTCTTAGAATAGGAGCTTGTTTACTGCTGCGTTGCGTCACCTTCCCAGACGTCTCTGTGGAGATAATTGCCGTTGTTTTGAAGAGGAAGTATATTCCCCATTTTCACTTGAAACGAGACGTCAGCAGCTTTAAGTCGTCTGGGCCTTCAGCATGGAGCGTGTTTATTTTCCCTCAAGCACCAGATGTTTTAATGGGTGACAGGTCGTGACTTCAGACGGGCTAACGCAGCATCCAGACTCTTATTAGTGAGGCAGGTTGTTTGAATATGTGCAGAAAACGAACCATCTGGGTCGTCCTTGGCCTCATTGGGAAAACGGTGAGATATGTGAGCACTTCAACTAAACTGTGGGTCAGCAACTGTACAGGTAGGTTTAAAATAGTACTCCATAAAACATGCGTTAAGTTCTTTAACCATTCTGAAGCCACCCCTGTATAAGTAAAGTAATTTATACTCCAGTACTGATGCTGTAAAGTGGGAGACAAACAGGCATCCAATCTTTTTGTCCACCGTTTTTATTCCAGTATGTAACAAACTGCAACACAACTCAGAAATCTTAACAAGACTGCCATCTAGTGGTCGGAGAAGGTGGGATAATTTCCCACAAGAATCTCTCTCAGCTACTGCCTAAATATGAAGCATACAGCTGATAAGTTTGTGTAAAGACAGTATTTTATTCCATCTTTCATTGGAAACATTAAATAGACTTTCTTCAGGATGACAGGACAGGTACATTTGTATTTTGACATGTTTTACAAACCAAGTGCTCCTAACCACAGGACCCCCTTCCCTCTGACTCTGGCTCTTATCTCCTCTCCTCAGTTCGAATGTTCAGGCGTTTATGAGTGCTCCTCGGCCAGCTTCTCGGCTTTCTGAACCACCTCCTCGATGGGGCCGACCATGTAGAAGGCCTGCTCGGGCAGAGTGTCGTACTCTCCTGCACACGAACAAGATGAGAACAGAGCATTAGCTAAAGAGTCGGGGAGTTTCAATTTACACCAAGGGCCCCTGTTAACACCTACCGCCAAGGATGGCCTTGAAGCCCTTGATGGTTTCTTTAAGGGGCACCAGCTTGCCCAGATGACCCGTGAAGACCTCGGCCACCTGGAAGGGCTGGGACAGGAAACGCTGGATCTTGCGGGCGCGGGCCACTGTCAGCTTGTCCTCCTCGGACAGCTCATCCATACCCAGGATGGCAATAATATCCTGAAGGGACTTGTAGTCCTGGAACAGAACAACTGGTTAGGCTGATCCGTACTTAACGAGTCTGCTTTAAATTAAAAAAATAAATAACATTAGGCCTCTAACCTGGAGGATTTTCTGCACACCGCGAGCGACGTCGTAATGCTCAGCTCCTACGATGTTGGGGTCCATGATACGGGAGGTGGAGTCCAGGGGGTCGACGGCGGGGTAGATGCCCAGCTCGGCGATGGCACGGGACAGCACAGTGGTGGCGTCCAAGTGGGCGAAGGTGGTGGCTGGGGCGGGGTCAGTCAAATCATCAGCGGGCACATAGATGGCCTACCAGAGAGAACAACAGAGTCCGATAAAGTTAGAAATCACCTCCTAAGCTTTTTGGATCTCACTCACGTTGTGGCCTTAAACTTCACCTGCACAGATGTGATGGAACCTTTCTTGGTGGTGGTGATTCTCTCCTGCATGGTACCCATATCAGTGGCCAGAGTGGGCTGGTAACCCACAGCAGAGGGGATACGACCCAGCAGGGCAGACACCTGATGGACACAAGGGGATTTTATCAGCACCCAACTCACAACCAAACAGACGCTCTGGTAATAACAGCTATTGTGACGCTTCAGACCTCAGAGCCGGCCTGCGTGAAGCGGAAGATGTTGTCGATGAAGAGCAGCACATCCTGGCCCTCCTGGTCCCTGAAGTACTCGGCCACAGTCAGTCCAGTCAGGGCCACTCTGGCACGAGCGCCAGGGGGCTCGTTCATCTGTCCGTACACCAGCGCCACCTAACGGGACAGAGAGCAGACGTGAGCGTGTGCCGTTCCTTGCGCCGCGTTAAATAGGATCTTTCTGAGAGTCACCTTGGAGGTGGTGTCCTTCAGGTTGATGACACCAGACTCGATCATCTCGTGGTACAAGTCATTCCCCTCACGGGTACGCTCTCCCACGCCGGCAAACACAGAGTAACCGCCGTGGGCTTTGGCCACATTGTTGATCAGCTCCATGATCAATACGGTCTTTCCTACGCCGGCACCACCGAACAGCCCTGAAGCCCCAAGAAGCACAAGTTAGCATATTATTACTGCTATGGAGGTTCTTAAAGATGGGGTCTTTACATCAAGTTTGGGATAGTAAAATGACCTCCGGAAGATTTTTAGAAACGACTGTCATCATATTTTTGCCTTAGATGTTACATGGAGTGTTGTTGATATGTTATAAACTAACGTAAATAGCCTAATACCAATGTTTGTCAATCAGAAATAGTTTACATTCATTATTGGTACTTTGCAGACCAGAAGCTGAGACATTTAGGAACCACTGATTCTGATCATTGCTGGCTGACATATAAAAACATTGGTAATAAGGCAGTTAAATAATAACGTAAACTCACACAAACAGCTTCATCGGCTGTAACACCTGAGGCAAAAACCCACACCTTTAGAAATCTTTCAGCTACTGCTTCAACTCGTACCAATCTTTCCTCCCTTGGCATAGGGAGCCAGCAGGTCCACCACCTTAATGCCAGTCACCAGAATCTCCTGCTCCACACTCATGTCAGTGAACTCTGGGGCCTCAGCGTGGATAGGCGAAGTCCTGAAGACAGAGAGAGGGGGATATTAGGTCCACTTTTAACTCTCTGCAAGCATTTCAATTTGGAAAGTTCAGAAACTTTTTCTAAGTGTGCTCACTGTTTGGTGGTAATGGGACCCCTTTCATCAATGGGCTCGCCAACCACATTCATAATCCTGCCCAGGGTCTCGGGACCCACTGGAATTCTGATGGGGGCTCCGGTGTCCAGAACTTTCTGCCCACGGACCAGACCTTCAGTACCATCCATAGCAATGGTTCTCACTGTGTTCTCCCCTGTTAAAAAGAAGCGGCTGGTGTTTAGAAATGACAGGTTAAGGATGTTTGGGGTGGAGGTGTCTGTGTGGTGCTCACCGAGATGCTGTGCCACCTCCAAGACCAGTCTGGTGTCGCGGCCGGCCACTTCCAGGGCGTTGAGGATGGGAGGGAGACCCTCGTCGAACTGGACGTCGACGACGGCCCCGATGACGGCCACGATGCGGCCGGAGGCGGCGCTGGCAGCAGCGGCCGGGGCCGCATATTCCCTGCCTGCGGAGGGATACACACGACGCGTAGCGTGATACGGTTAAAGCGGCTGAATCCGCGTCCAGGGCGAACACAGCGCCCGCCACCATTCAATGTCAAGAGTCGTAATTCCACTAAAATGTTTCCCTTTCAAACACTGCATGTGAACGGATTTAATCTGACGCGTACAAATTACAACAAGTCATTTCCCCAACCAAACAAGTTGCGTTTCCTGCGACAAAATGAATGAATGCGGTACCCTGAGCTCGCGTTAAGTTTGCCTCTCCCAGGCATACAGCAACCAGCTCAGTGTTAGCATTGTATACTTGTTGCAATAAGGCATAAACGCGACATTTGAGTAAATTTTGCAGATGACCAAGTAACCTTGCTAACCTGCAGCTCGTAATGCTAACGACTTAGCACACGACTCCGCCTCATGTCATTACACAAAGGTCATTTCCCTATAACGCGACAAATAGCACAGCCTACTCGTTCCCAACACATCACACCAGTAAAGAGGCACATATAGACCCGCGTGTATCCACTTTATGTTTCTGAACAGTTACAACTGAGTTATAATTTGCCACTTTATTACCGAGGCCTGGCATTCCACCGGCGTGTTGCTAAAAGCTAACATTAGCATTTCCCCTGCCCTCTATATCTTCTCCTAGAGCGCTTTCGCTAAAAAACAAAACACCCAAGCATGACAGACTTACGTGAAAGTACAGCCGGGGATCCAACAAGGGCCTTCAGGGGCTGAACCCCAGGCTTGAGAGCCTGCAGAGCCCCGGTGCAGCAGCGTCCCACAGCTCCTAACATGGTTAAAATGGCTGAAGGTGGAAAGAGACGGAGCAACTCAGAGCTTTATAATCAATGACCGCTAAAGCGAACTGCGCCTGCGCGAACACTGGGACGGCTAAACTGAGCATGCGCAGATGACACGCACAGACAGCTGACATTCTGACCTCCACTGAGAGGGGCTGTTTGACAGTAAAAGTGAATGCTGAATGACAACCTAAACATAAGGTTAAACACAGTGACTGATAACCATTATGTAGTAAATGTTTACCACCATTTCAGTATAATAACATGTGCTGTACAAGTCTGGAGTCTCCATTCTGCTCAGTGAGTGTCCTCACTCTCCAGAGACAAAGCCAAAATGTCCATATTTTGAGCAAAACTTGCCTCACTCTCATTGTATTTTGAAAGTTTGAACTCTAAATCACAAGCCAGTTTGGAATATGTTTCACCACAATATAAGCTTGAATAAAACCCAGCACTTTGTCACACTTTTAACGCTGATTTCCTTTTTATTTTTGTGCATTTCTTTGTATTTTTAGGCCATGATGTCGCATCTTTCAGGAAAAAAATGATTGGATGTGCAATTCAAGATGGCTGCCCCAGCTCATCAAACTTAAACGGCTATAGGTGAGTCAGTTTTACAGACATTGAGCTACATTTTGGTGTGGTGGTAGCTGAGAGTCACTCACAACACATACTTTGAGCTCCACAAATCGCAGTTGACTTGTACTTAAAACCTTGGCATCAACTGTTGGTGTCAACGATATTTCATGACCCGCTGGTTGGAATTGAATAAAACGCCAGCATTGTGTCTGTTATAACTGTATCGACACAAGAGGGCACTGCTTGACCAAAAAGACACAGTCTCTGCCTGCAACCAGCACTGCTCTCTGGGCGAGCTACAGTAGTAGTATAGTATTACTGCGCCTCCAGTTTGATTGGAGCGTTCCACGACTCAGGCCTTTTCATCCGTCTTGTTAATTCGACCTTTTAATCACTCAGAGTCAGCCTCTGCTCCTCTTTAATTACTGCAACACGTCAGACCCACTGAATGTCTTCCTGTCTTTCTTTCTTTCTTTTTTTTCAGTTTTTTCCAGTGGCTGATTTTTTCCAGCGCTTGGCAACCCACCCCCCCACCCCCCACCCCAAAATAGATAAACATCAGTTCATCTGCACCGGCCTGATACGTGCCCTCTCCAAACCACCAGCACGTAAAGCTTCATGGATCTGGCACGCCTCAAAGGGAAGAGATTACCACATTGTCTGGCTTTTATGTTTTGTGTTGCATAATTATTATGGTCACATTTGTAACTGATAGCAAACCACTAATAAACTCTTGGGTTAAAAGTTTCTCTTACAGGAGTAGTGCAAGACTGAGCACGTTTTAGCAACTCAGCAGAAACTGATCTGCTTTATGTTGTTAAAACGGTCAAAATATAGATGTTATTCCATAAAAACAACTTTAAACCCTTGCAAACGGTTCCTGTCTGAAAAGACGACTGCACCTGTGTATTGTCTCAGTTGTTTTTTTATTTTGCAAAGCAAATTCCATGATTATGCACGACACTGACAGAAGAGTATTAAGGGCCTCATTACATAAGCAGTGAAGTACCCTTAATACTACTCACCTATTGTTCTGTTTCCATCACAATTTTCCATTTGCATCTCCCCGCGCAGCTTTCGAACAACCAAGACAAAATCAAAAATATATCAAAACGTGTGGCAGTTGGGAATTTGCAAGAAAACTGCAAACAGTGTCCCCCGTAGTAAACAATGGGAGCTCTGTAGCTCAGATGTACGTCACATTAGAAACATCATCCAGAGTTTAAACAGGTGACGGAAAAGTTGGACATTTTCTAACTCGAAATTCATTTTGTTACCTTTAATGTTTTTCACATAGCTGCACTTTAGTCTTTCCTTTGCGAACAAACTCTTCCTAGTTCCACAGTCTTTTTACTTCTTACACTTTATACATCAAAATCGAGGCCCTTTTGCCTTCTTTCATCCAGTCTGTCTTTTATTGCCAGAGGACTTACATTTTCCTGTCAAATCCACCCCCAGGGTGCGAACTGAACTTTCATTGACTTCCGTTGTATTTGAGCTTGGAATTGTCTCTTCAAACCACATAGAAATGAGCATGTGTGACAACCAGATGCTTCTGCCACTTAAAGCTCAGTTATAGTCGTCCTTTGTAGTGTCACGCAGGACTTCGCGAGCGGACCTGAGCGGTGTACTTGATGCTTACGTCGGTGCAGTATTCCCCGAAAAGACAGAGGGCAGTACACTACATAACCAATAAAAATGTGTTTAAAAAAAAGAGAGCAGATGGTTGTCACACACCAAACATGGCTGCACGTATTCAGGAGGAAGAGTTGTTGTATTTCTGGCTGTGATACAGAGAGGATGTTTAAACTTAAAGCATTCAGTTTGACTTTCATTGATTTATTTGCTTCGAATGAAATGTTGAGTACATATATGACATTATAAGGATTGTTAGCTGTACTGTATTATTAGTTGTGATTCGCTCATCATAGGACCAGCATTTCTTCCCTCTGTGGTCTATAAACACTCCTCTTTATCGACTACAGCAGTAATCTCCTTCCTTGGGTTTTGAGCCATTTGATAATCTTTGTGATCTCTCATAGAGGGATCATATAAATGCTTATACAGGCGAACCAGCTCCGCTAGAACAGCGAAATCGCCCATTTCGAATGGAGCAAAGCGCGCGTCCGCGCCAAGTTACAAAAATTGGAAGGTGTATGACCACGTGCCATGACAGAGGCGGGGATGGCGCGATGCGATTGCACTCTCAACTCGTCATGTATAAACCTAGCTTTATGGGTCAGGAATTGTGTCAATAGAATAGTTTTTGCACAGTGACTGTTTGTTTGAGCATTACTCTGAGCTCTGCTTTTGCTTTGTCTGCCTGTCTTATCAAAAGATGGCAGGTTACCACGGTGACCCTAATAAGCCACTGGTAACAGCTTTAATCTTGCTTTTGATCTTGGTTGTCTTTGCACTTCTTATACAATTTATAGATCAAAACTTCAACATTTTGTCCATTTAGTTTATTATATAAATAAATCCTAAATTACTGTTGAAATATGTTGGGATTTAAAGGAAGTAGCTGCAGTGGCACCCTTCTCACTTCTGTTTAGACACTTTCTAGTTACCTTTTAAGACTTACTTTCATGCAGACATTGACTAGGTGATGAAAATTTAGTGTATGCAGAGATTATTTTTTATAAATGATACTTTTTGCTCTTTCCAATCTGCCAGCAGCATGCCTGTAGGCTATGTAGCAACATCTGTGCTTCCATCCGCCAAACTAAATATATATCAGTGATTCTACTGCTGAAATAAACACAGATATGAATGAATGCCATATGACGCCAAGCCTCTTGCTTTTATTATAGTCATATAAGTCCACGTTTCCACAAGCAACTTTCTTCCTTCTTCCTTTTCCTTTTAATGTAAAGATCAGCCGGTGATTTATGTCTAGCCCCGATTTGAATGCAAGACCAAATTCTTCCAAATCTAGTAATTTGTCCATCAACGTTTGTTGGGTTTCCTGTGAGCGTGTTGACACGCCGACTGCATTCACTCAAATAAAACCAAAGCCTTTATTTACCCCACCTTGTTACGGTGCCAGTCCATTATTAGAAGAGGGCAGCTATTTGGAAATCCCACTGCTATTTGCACAAGCAGACATATTTTTCAACAATGCCTTATTTCGATGCCTTGAAACGAAATGTGGAGCAATGCACATAAAAACCTACCAGGGAAGGGGGATTCCTCACATGCGAGCCAAGAAATCTGTTTATTTGTACAGGAATCACTGCAATCTCCTCACATTGTTCATATTATCTAATGGTGTACTTCATAACACACAGTACAAAATCCAGTCTGATCTACAGCATTTCAATGCCTAATCATAAACCTAACCAAACAGGGAGTGAATATGAATATCAAGCTAGGAAATAAAATGACATTGAGCGAAAAATAAGGAACTCGCAGGAAATTCGTAAAGAACTTTTCTGTTGGTAAAAGTTGTCTAATAATGTAGTATTTAACCCTCGCCTGTGAGTTGAATAATGAGTTCACAAGAACAAGCAGATGAAATAAGCATCTTCCAAATGCTGATTGGTAGGAGTGTGAGGGAGACGTGAAGTGAAGTGACATTTATTTATATAGCACTTTCTAGCTACAAGGCGATCCAAAGTGCTTTACCACAAATAAAGTTAAAACTGAACTATACAACAATCAGGAATCTCACAATCTAACAATATCTAAATTATGAGCTAAGATAAACTAAACTAAATGTACAGGAAGGCTAAATAAGCTAACATAAACTGAAACATGATAATGCTAAACTAAAGGTACAATATGGCTAACTAATAGTACCAAAGGCCCGCTAACAGCCAACATGAAAAATGCTAGGATAAACATGTAAAGTATCCAGCTGAGGTGGTTTGGGTACCTTGTTAGGTTGTCCTCCAGGCACACTTCAGACATAGTCCCCAGACAACATGGTTTCCAGGGTCACAAGGGTATCTACATTTCACAACCGGCTTGGGAAGACAGAGCTGCCCCAGGAAGTTAGGGGGAGGAAGGTCTGGGGATCAATGGTGGAGCCAAGGGGTGGCCACTGGTGGCCTTGGCCACTATAGATTAATCCTCAGCCACCATGACTGCACCTTTGCCGGCAACGTTTTTTTTTTTTTGTTGGGTAAAAGTGTCTTGTGCAATATTTTTGTGTTCTAAATTGTAGATGTTTATGTTGCCGGGAATCGACATGGCCAGGGAACCCCTCCCTTGCCTTCTGCCTACCTTAAATCGCAGGAGGTGGCATCCAAGTCTTCTTCAGATTTGGCCCAGTGAGCCCCAGGAGCCACGTTCAACCACCAGGTGCTCACCGGCAAGCTTACCCCTCTACCCCCAGTCCTGGGTTTTCCAGGTGAGGTACTCTGACACTTACTCTGTTTGTTCACCAAGGTCTTTGAATCAGTCTTAAGCCCTATTTGCACGGGATTAGTTTTACCTAGGGACCACATGTAATAAATAAATTACTCCTCAACGTCTGCTTTTTATGTGGCGCATTCGTACGGCGCAGTCTGAGATTTTGCTGAAATTTACAAAAAGCTTCAGGATATGATGTTAACACGCTACGTACTGCGTAACATCCACTTACGTTAGTTGATGTTAAAACTACTTTCTAGGCTATGGCCGCAGCTCAGTACTGTGTTACTGCCAGCGAAAGCCAGCTGTATCGTAGGCTACAAACAAAAGGTTATCTATGCACTCCAGTGTAGCCTCCATTTCCAAAAACAAATAAGAATGTGCCCAAGAAACAAAAAATGCCTAATTATGTATCACATGTACATGTGTTTTAAATAATTATATGCAAAATGACTCTGTGAAATTATCAAATCTATTTAGTTGACACAACACAACGACGGTTAGCGTGCTCTGTGTTGAATCCATCGGCTCTCCATCAGATCTCACTAACATAAAAGACCCGTTGGGGCACAAATCTTTGCTGCCGTTGCTCAGAGTAATCCTACAAATGCATGAATTGATGTGAGAAAGGCCTTAAACGCTGTTCATCTTTTCCATCTGTGCCGTAATTATGTATCATCTCAGAAAAAACAGTGGTTAAGCAACGTCTTGCAGATAGCTAGAGGGGTTACAGAAAATCAAAGCGTTGTTTTGGCACTTTCACAGAAGAAAAACCTGTTATTGTTTTTAATGCCTTACAGCTATTTAATAAAAACAATTTGCTTATTTACATTTAGTTCCTTGCTCAAAAAAATGGAATGCCTTAATCTATATTGATGCCCTTTATTTATAAGGTCTGATTTTAGAAAAATGACCAATTAATGCATATTGTAAATGCTAAAGGATGAACATCACAACAAACACTTGATATTCTGCTTTGTTCCAGATTCACAGTATTGTGTGTATTATGCCCTCCACAAAAAAGTGCTTACTCCAATTTTTTTTATTTTATTCGTATTTTAGTTCCAAATGGACGACATATTAAAATGCAAAAATGGTTCTTATAAATCCGTGCTCATTTTAAATCCGTGTGCTACAAGACAGGAATGGGGCAGAATAGAATTTTAGGAGAACTATCTTTTAGGAAGAGCATTCTTGAGTGACAGCTGACCTTTTCCTGCTTTTTAGAGAGTCGGCAATAAAAATGCTCACTGCCGTCGTCGGTGCTTACCGGTTGCACACAGTCCTACGGGCTTATAATGCTTCTCTAACAGGGGACTACGTGAAAATTAAAATGCATTTACTGAAATTAGACCTGTGACTTCTGGCTAAAAAAACAACAACAAACCATTAATATGTTAAGATATTCTGTTACAGCCTGTCAGACGAAGCATCATGTTGCAACACGAATCTCAATTTGCGTTTAAGGTATATAAAAAAAAATTAACCTGACATGTATTATGAGTAAGTGAATAAATGATTTAAACGTATTCAGTTCAGTCAAGTGTATTCTGCCAAAAACATTTTTTCTCTCTGACTTTGGGATGTACATATTTGCAGTTAATCATTCCAAAAACTCAGATGACAAATGAAGTGGTGTTTGCACAGGAGAATCCCGGCTGACTGATTTTTTTCCCCGCAGGGAGTGTAGCCTTAAGGCATGGCTCTCAGAACCTTTCCAGTTTTCTGGATTATTGTCAGGGCAAGGCTCGGAAAACACACATAAAGATGACAAAGAAAACATAGCTGTGTTTGGTTTTTTTTTTTTTTTGCACAAACAAAAATAGTTGGTAAGATCGCAGCGACCGGCAAACACACATAACAGAGGAGGTGACAAAATATAACCCAATAACCATATCCAATATTAACTGTAAACTTTGGAACAAGACAGATGATTTATGACCCCACTGATTACCACTGTGTGTGAATCCAAAGGATAACCAACCTGGTGGATTTACATTAAAGCCAGTCAGCTTTTCAGATTGTAAATGAATGTTTACGGCTGATTTTAAGGAGCTTATAGTTGTGAATCTCCCTGTAAAAAAAAATCTGTGCAGAATTTTTTTTGTTTTTGCATGTGTATAAAAGACTTTTTTTAAGTGCATTAAAAGTTGCACAAATCCACTGAAAAAAATTAGTTCAATTTAAACATTTGTGACCCATGCTGGCAAAGTAAGTGCAAGTAGCGATTCCAGAAACTAAAATTAGTAGTTAATCTTCCTATTAAATCAAAGTTTTCTAACAGGTATGTCTTCAGCAATTTGTCTTGTAACTTTTTAAAATCTTCTTTGAAATTTACCATTTTTCTCTGCCGTCTGCCGTAGAGCTGGGAAATCCCTTTGTATAATGTTTGGCTTTGTGAAGGTCGAGGATTCCCCTTTTTTAGGGCTGGAATACCCGGTAACATCCCTCCAGACCAGTAAGAATCCAGTTTCTCATCTCATAAATAAAACTAACTAGAACCAAAGAAAACCAGGCACTCCAGTTAAACATCTATTCGATTTGTCCCACTCTCCACCTCCTGAGGGTTGTTGGGGTCTTTGTCAGCCTGGTTCACATAGGAAGAGTTTTGCACTCATGCATGAAGGTGTGTGTTGGTGTGAAACTGATTTGGAATCAAAGCCAAAGTGGCTGTAAGTTCTGGAAACTTGAGACCTCCTCCCCTCTTTAAAGTTGTTTTTTTCTTGTTTCACATTTGTGGCTTCTTTCACACCCCTTCTATCTTTGATCAAAATACTGTATGAGCTGTACTGCTCTCAAAAGTGCGTCCCTTATCCTTGAGGTGTAGATGAACTCACTCACTCAGTAATCAACCCTTCCCAGCATATATAAGTTTCTCATTTCAAGTCATTCTCTGTCAGATCCTCAGATAAGTATCTCCTGTTCAGTCTTGAGATTTTAGTTGTTCAATAAAGTACTTTTTTTTCTGTTTTTTTTTATACCTGCCTGCATCCTTGGGTCCTCAACCAGCAAACAACCACAATTATTACACAAATTACTGGCTTTTTTTTTTTTTTTTTTTTTTTAATAAAGTGATGTACAAACCTGATAATTGGGACCATCCAGGCACTTTGATAATTATAGATTTGCTCACAAGTAAAACCATTTAAATCTATCATTTGTATCATACTCCTTAAAAAGTACAATGTAAATACAAGTTTATTTTGATAGATCACACTTCCCACTGTCAACCAAAACATATTAACTTTCTCATATTTAAAAAATAAGCTATATTTTCTGTTTGCATCTGTATCTTGAACCACAGAACTCTAAATCAATTGAGCTGTACTAAAAAATTCTTATGAAACAATCTGACATCTAACCAAGGACTTCATGTTAATAGTTTCAGTGCTTCTGCTGCCACAGAACACAGAAAAAAACCTACTCTGATTCCAGCCAGCTGGTTTAGTTAAAGACCAATTGCTGTTCTCCCTGGAGGGGACTTCACTCTTTTTTTCTTTTAATAGAAAGCAGAGTTAAAATGTAGAAATGCCCATCTAAAACAAAGGAATGGTCAGCCAGTGCTCAGTCAGGATGAAGACTTTCTTTTCCCACCCACACTCCACCCAAAAGGGAGTGAGCAAGTGAGGGAGTTTAAAAAGAAAAGGGCTGGACTTCCCTTCATCTTCATCAGCCAGGGTGAACTTTTCTGTCAGGGAATGCTGCTGCTGCTCTGATTCCATGGTGCCAACTTGACCTGGAGGCTCTCGGCTGTTATCTGACAACTAAAGGAAAATCAGTTCAGCTTGAGACACTGAATGACGAAGACTCCTTCGTCTTTGTGGAGTTTTTTCCCATTATTAAACAGAGTGGATCGCATTGAAGACCCAAGTCAGCAGCATTGTGAGGTATGCATCCTTGATAATCTCTTTAAATGTCCCTACTTGTTAAAGCTTGTTCTCTTAGCAGGCATTTGTAAAGCACTGAATGGAAGGCATGTTTTTTTTATTATTGATAGGCCTCTGAGAGAAGCCATGGTCCCTCCTCTGCACTGGCTCCTTCTGCTGTGGGGTCTTCAGGGTCTGTGGGCACAGGACTATGAAGAAGACCATGAAGATGACAGGGTAACCAGCAAGAAGAGAAACAAACTGTACTCGCCTACTTCTGAACCACATAATGGCAAATGTAAGTTTCCCGAGGCTCATTTTCTCTGCTTTAACTGAAAAAAAAAAGCTGTGAACTCTGAAAACTATGTGCTGAACATGATACTTAGTTGGAACATCGCTGGAGGATCCAATCCATCTCCAACGTGACCGCTTAGTTACCCAAATGTTATTTTATTTGCCCAGAGTCCTTTTTTTCCTCGGGCACATTCTCTCCATGACATATTCCCTTTAAAGATTAATGGAATTTATCCTCAGCCTAAATTAGATCTGTCACCTATTTGTACACCTGACCTTCAAAATTATGTCACATTTATGAACTTATCACAACTTTTTCTGTTAAAGTTACCAGCCGACTGAGCTTAAACAACCACTAGATGATCAAATTAAACAAGACATGTACTATTTAGGAGAGAAGTTGATTCTTATTGTCAACCACCATCATAAACCGCCATCTACTTCGACCTGCTGGGGTTAGAGAGGACAGGAAAAAGACGCAGACACACACACAGGTGTAGTTTCTACTGGAATAAAGACAAAGAAAATCATGTTAGTGATAGAAATAATTACAGTAGAGCAAGTAAGACAGCAGCAGAGTGAGGAAATGTGGTCAATTTGTCCTCCAGCAATCTAAGCCTATAGCAGCGTAACTAAGGGATAGATCAGGGAACCCAAGCCAGCCCTAACTATGGGATTGATCAAAAAGGAAAGTCTTCAGCCTCATCATAAAAGTAGACAGGGTGTCAGCCTCATGGACAGAAACTGGAAGTTGGTTCCACAAGAAAGGAGCCTGATAGCTGAAGGTTCTGCCTCCCATTTTACTTTTAGAAACTCTAGGAACCACAAGTAAACCTGCAGTCTGAGAGCGAAGTTCTCTGTTAGGAAAATATGGAACAATAAGATCTTGAACATAAGATGGAGCTTGGTTGTTGAGAGCTTTGTATGTTAGAAGTAAGATTTTAAATTATATTCTGAATTTGACAGGAAGCAAATGAAGAGAAGCTCAAACTGGAGAAATATGATCTCTCCTCCTTACTCTCATTGGACCTCAGTTAGCGATGGGTTGGGGATCAATCTCAGCTACTACCACGCCAATCTTTACGTCAATATCTTTATAACTGACTGAGAACGAGTCACTGGATGGTTAGTCCACCTTACCATAAAAACAAAAAATGTTGAACGTTGTGTTGAACTACTTGTTTTGCTTCCCTATTTCTTTTGCTGACTAGGCAGTAACTTAACTAAAACATAAAATAAATCTAAAACAACATGAGCTAAAGTTATACCCTAGAATGGAAATGGTGGGAAGAGCTTAGCTTTAGCTACAGCTTCAACTCCAGCTTTCCTGCATGTCCAAACCGTTGCTTTAATTCTTACATGTTTGAGAAAATGCCAGCTTGTGTTTCTCCCCAGCTCTCGCTGATCAGGACTGCGGCTTGGAGCTGGCCTTTCTGATCGACAGCTCAGAAAGCGCTAAAGACAACCACGAACAGGAGAAGCTCTTCGCCTCTGACGTGATGGATCGGCTGCAAAGCCTCCAGCTGCTGACTGGCCAGCGCCTCAGCTCCCGTGCCGCTCTCCTGCAGTATAGCAGTCACGTCATCATAGAGCAGACCTTCAAGCAGTGGAGGGGCATCGACAACTTCAAGGCTCGAATTGCTCCCATTGTATACATAGGCCACGGCACCTACACTACCTACGCCATCACCAACTTGACAAACATCTACTTGGACGAGTCGGATACCAGCAGCATCAAGGTGGCCATTCTGCTCTTCGATGGCATCTCCCACCCAAGGAACCCGGACATATTTTCAGCCTTGGCTGATGCAAAGAACCAGGGAATCCGGTTCTTCACGATAGGAATCACACCTGAAGCCAACGAGCCTGCCAACATCGCACAACTGCGTCTAATCGCCAGTTCCCCGGCTTCCCGCTATCTTCACAACTTGCAAGATGCAGGCATCGTGGATAAAGTCATTAATGAAATTGTAAGTAGAACATAAATTGTTCCTTTTGCAAACTGTGTGCAAAATGTCAGTTTTGTGAATGATGTCCTGCAGAGAGAAGCCTTCTGCAGGTGGCGGTGTTGTCAGGATTTATTTATTTATTTTTCAACTTTATTTTAGCTTCACAAACAATTACAAAATGTTTGGAGATGCTAGAATCTTTATGGACTTTTGTTCCACATAACATATTTAAAATGGCCGGGGGTTTGCTCCAAGGCCTCAACGAAGTTAGACAAAGAGCCACACTTGGAAGTTCAGTATGGGCTCAAACCCCAAAACTTAATCTCTAGTGCAGTGTGGTGGTTTCACCCTAGCTTTTGCCTGAGAATAATGCACTTACGCTATGCCGAATGCACAATGATTTGGCAATTGTTTTACGCCTGATGCCCTTCCTGATGCAACCTGCAGCCTTAGGATTACAAGACCACAGCACTAACCACCGACAAACTGCTGTCCATTATTGAGGGATTAACCGTCTTGATGATGTTACCGCATAGACTCTGTAGGACCAAAGAATGGGACTGACTGGTCTTTGTTTTTGTTTAAAATGACTATGTTCCACAATTTCAAAGTTTATAAGTCTATAGGTTACAAGTTCATTATTATGAAGTGTTTTCTCCACTTCAGTGTGTTATGTTGTCAAATACTTACACAACATTTCAGTTCCAGATGGTCAATTGTGCCTCTTTAGCCAAACCTCCTTCGTCATTTTGTGCCTTCATCAAACTGACAGTTGAGTTTTGTTCAGTACAGATTTAAAAAATCAACAACAAAAAAAACAAGTGGGCATGTCATTTTCAAAAACAGCTGGCAAGCTACAATTTCATTTGGAAGACATTTTTTTTATGTGCATGCTCAGACCTGCACATAAACACCTAAAACTAACAACATTTCGTTGGCTGTTGCATCACTTTTGAAGCTGCTTGAAGGTTTAATAATTGCTTTTTACCAGAGGGCATAAATTTATATCAGATGGAAGCTTCGGAAAGTCATTATGTAGACGAATCTCTTCCAAATGTTAGCATTAATATTAGATTCTCTGTACAGTGGCAGCTGATTTCCTGGCTTGTTGCATCCCTAATGTACACCTGCTGCTATAGTAACGGGTCTTCTTTGAACTCCGGCTTAAATCAGCAACTTGCATAAAAACTTGGTGCTACGAAATTCTTTTGTTGAAACGAGGTTTGAAAGTCACTAGAACCACTTGTCTTTACTTACAATCCTTCATGTCAACTTTGTCTTTGCGGTTACTTTTATAAGCCACTGGTGGCTTCATTAGGATATGCGCTGCGCAGCAACATCCTAGAGTCACCATCCTGACTCCTGGTCGGCACATGTGCTCCGAGTTAAAAATCTTTGTGGAGAAAATCAAGTGAAGTGAGCACGCACACAACATCAGCCAGCAAAAACGGTTCAAACACCACTTCAAACTCGGGCTTCAGTGTTGACACAGGTGGTATGCGTCCAAATAAGAGGAATGAAAAGCTTTATAGGAAGGTTGCTCTCAGGCTTCCAGAGCGTTGGATCCAACAGTTCTGCTGGAATAAGGGAGCTTTTTTTTCTTCTTTTTCTTTGGATAGGGAGCATCTGTATGTCATAAGCATGTGCCGGGACAGATCTCGAGGGGCTCAACTTTACTATGTAGACTCCTGTAAGAGTGGAAAGGATTGTGTTCAAATTCCTAACACCGGTGCTAGCTACAGAAGGACCCCCCCCCTCCCCCCATCAGCACATGTTTTATTTAGTCAATGTATCTCAGATGCTCTCGTGTGGAAGATACGGTCAGCTTGGAGAGAAAGAAAAAGGGGTGAAAATCGGGGCGTTGGCAAGACGGGTCTAACAGGAGGAAGGAGGAGATGTGTAACCTGATGTGCCAGATGGTTTGCTACATCTAGGAAGTTCTCTGAAGAAAAGTGAAAACAGATGATTGGCTGAAACATCTGACTTTTTGATGCCGAATGAACTTCAGCCAGATCAATCAAGCTGAGCCTGACGCCGCTGAGCGACATCGTACCAACAGCTTGAGCCACAAACACAACATGAAATTAGCTCCCTAAGGGACTTCAAACTGACTTCTTGTGAATCTTGCAGTAATTTAGTGCCCTTGCAACATAACACAAAGTAATTTGACAAGATTTGAGCAGCAAGGGGGTTTTTATATTGTGTGAAATCTACTCGTTTTAAATCTTGATTAAACCATTTTAAACCAAGGTTGACCATCTAGAGTAAATGCAAAATCATCTTGACATTGTTATCTTTTTTTCCTTTTTTTTCCCTACAGACAGCACTGGCAAATGAAGGGGTGAGTAGCTAGAATTCTGGTCTTTTCAATTATATTTGAGTTTGTCCATCTGTAGAACTTCACTAACTTTTATTCCCCTCATCTGAAGTGTCCTCTGGCCCAGAGCAAGTGTGTGTGTCAGAAGGGTGAAAGGGGACCCAGTGGCCCTGCTGTGAGTATTTCTTTGGGTAAATCTACCCATCTATCTATATTGTCTTGTTTCCATGACAATACACTCTTTTACCTTTGTAATCACCTGTCCTTTTTGTTTATGATCTGAGATTCAGTAACTCAGCTACTGTGGAGGATTTTGTAAAGAGACTGCTGTATGTCTAAAAGTTGGGACAATTAATAGAAAAAACGGCTGGAAAGATGACTACTTTGGGAGTCAAACTGTGCTACATTTTGCACGTCCTTTACCATTACCGCTATCTTGGCAGCCTTGTTGAGTCACATAGCAATTTAAACTATACCTTAAAAAATGTGAAAATCAAATTTAAATCAACTTTTTGGTTATTTAGCTCAATATCTTTAAAAGTGACTGAGTTGTAGCTATTTGGAGGTTTGCTAAAATTGATTAGCTGTGCCAGCCATCTTAAATCAGGTTAACTCCTAAAGTTAAAATACATCAAGTGATTATTTTCTGAGAGTTTATTTAAACGTGTTCCATGAGATATTTTGCAAAGAGACATTCAAAAGAATATACACAGGAAATAACATGGTCACCTTCAATAATAAAACCAAAAAATCGAACAGTTTTGTCTGTAATGTCTTTTACTTGTACATTGCACAACTCCAAACAAGGCTTCCTCTGATGTATATCGTAAGAATTATTCCCTCTAATTTAAAGATGCATGTATTGTTTTGCTGCCCTGAATGGAGAACTGTCTCTTTCAGCGTCCCTGCGGAGGACATCCCGGCAGACAAAGACCCCTACAGGCTATATAATTGCAAGGGTCAAGGGAGTTTAGCAATTTGTGTGCTTTTGAGAAGCTGGTTCCCTAAAGCAGCGAGAGTCAAGCAAATACCTTGCGTTCTTTTTGCCATTTATTGAAAACAGGTCCAAACACATATTTACATGGGAAATCGTCAGAGTTGTGTCTGCTGAAACCTCTCGAGACTATCTGAGGACATGTGTTCGGAAGATTAAACACTAGAGCGGAGCTTTCTTTGCCTGCCAAACATGTCGTGATATGGGCACGCCTTTTATTACACAGAGGTCGGTCCCAATCAGAAAAAAGTAGGAAGATGTTTTTTAAGCTTTGAAGTGCAGTCGCTGAATGAGAACAGACTAATTACCCCCTTTGGTCTGACCCTTAGAACAAAAGCTGTTTTACATCAGGAGCAGCAGGGACACACCAACGAAAGCGGTGTGTGCAAACACAGACGTTCGGACAGAAAGATAAAAAAGCAAGAAAACAGACGGAGGGCCCATGCAGCTCATATGTGCGGGCAAGACAAGCTTGTCTGACTCATCATCACCCAGACTCAAAGACCTCTATCCATCACGGACTGGAACCATGTTTCCCAATACAAAGGAGGTCTTTTATTTCATGCTGAACCACTTCATGCAGCTAACAAGGACATATATTTTATTGCTTATAATTATCTGTCAACAGCAACACAGACATTCATAGCCTTTGAACATATTAAAGTATTTTCCAGAAAAATGTCCAATATTTAGGAACTCGCCTGTACTAGAACAATGCAGGTCAATACTTCAAGGCAAATTTGAACTCAACTGTATCCTTTTCTGCTTCTTGTATATAGATATAGTAGAGCAAATTTTGATCAGAAAATGGCTGTTAGGAACATCTGGCTACATTGCCATAGCATAGGGACCATCCTTTCGGGAAGGGTTTTTGTGAAATTGCATGGGGGTTGCTTTAACCTTGTGTCCACATGGAAACAACATTTTAGGAGCCACAAAATGGGTTTTCAAAAACCATCTCCAGAGTGAACAAAAGTTGAAATGTAATCTTTGCATTTCTGTGTAGACAGCCCCAATGGGACGATGATGATATTGCCATTTTCAAAATGTTGTGTTTTGGCTGTCTACACATAAACACCTGAGTGGCGTTTCAAGTTGTTTTCACTCTGGAACTTTTTCAGTGGCTCCTAAAATGCCATTTTCACATGGACACAAGGCTGAAACAATAATTAAAAAAAACAACACGTGTTTTCACAAAAACTGTTACCTACAATCCAACTTAATCTAACCTATGGCCCGGATGGCATCCTCCTCTTCATCTTCTTGTGTTTACGTTTTGCCCCCAGGGTGAAAGCTTCATGTACATGCTGCACACCATGTTTCGTATTTTTGGTGTATGTGCGCCACAGCACCACAGACAGGCCTGGTGTAGTTACTACAGCGTTTTGGGTGTTTCCATGCAGATAAAGACATTTCTGGAAATGGTGGATATTCTGAGAACCGACAACTAAAACATTGGGGCCTTTATTTTCCAATTCATAGCTGTTAATTTTAAGATGGCAATGCATTACAAGCCTTTTATTCAGTGTACAGTGTCAAGTAACATGAAAACAGGAAAACTTAACAATGTCTACCATTTAACCCCAATCATTTACTTTTAATACTAACAAATTATTCATATAGGTATATAAGTTGTAGCACCTTCTTTCATAAACACCATTCTTTTAACAAATGAAGATAGTCGATTGTCAACATCATGAGATATCTAGCCTCATTAGCAAAACATATTAAAATGTCTTGTTATGTCACATGACATGACAAAACCTAAAGCAACATCTCCAAAGGAAGATGTTGCTTTAAGAAGATAAAATTTCATGCTTTGAGACTATTCAACAACTTAAAGTCGAACACATAAATAGTGTTAAGATTTGTGAATTGTCTTGACTGGTTGAACTTGTCTTCAGACTAAAGATGCTGCATTATTTCTCCTACAGGGCAAGAAGGGTCGTCCAGGAGAGGACGGAAGTCCCGGTCTCAAAGGACAGAAGGTGGCGCCAACTCAGTGACCATTAATACCAAAATGAAGTTATTATTCAAACTGTTGCATCAAACTGGTCTACAGTTGAGATGAAAATTTTGCATGAGATTGATAGTCTGGTTATCTCTTAAGCTTTTTAAACTTACTCTGAATTTCCATGTTGGAATGATTATACAACCTACAACTTCAGTGTTTGAAATATATTCATACACCCCCACTAATATTTAAATGAATCACACTTTTTGTTTCCATCAACAAGCTTCTGACATAATCCTGGCTGGATATTTGACCACTCTTCTTGGTAGAATTCATAGAGTTCATTTAGACTGGTTGGTTTTTTGCCTCAAACTTTTTAAGTATGGTCCACAATTTTGTACAGGTTTGAGGGCTTTTGGAAGGCCACTCCAGAAGTTTAATGTTAGCCTGCTTTATTTATTCAGAAACCAGTTTTGATGTGGGTTTGGGTTCTTTGTCCTGCAACACCCACTATTGTGCAAGTATCAACTGTTAAGCTGTTGATATTAAGTAAATGCAGTGAATGATGGTGCCACCACCATGCTTGGACAGTTGGTGCAGTGTTAGGTTTGACACCTTGATTCTTCCAAACATACTCCTTGTTATTGTGGCTTTTTCTTGTCTGACCATAAACCTTCTCACCAGAAGGCATTAGACTTGTCCCTGTCGGCAACCACACATTTCAGTCAAGCTAAAATGTTTCTTTCTTCCTTTTCTTTTTTTTTTTTTTTGGAGCAGGGATTTGTCAGCCGGTGCCCTCTCAGTCCATGGTGATGTAAATCTGGTGACAGTCACACTCACGTTCCACCAGTTTCCAATTTATGGCGGGCTTGACCCTTGTCTGTTCTATCCGAACCAATTCCTACTCCTCCTACTGAGTTTCTTGGACTTACACTTTGTTCTGAGTGTTGGCCAATCCAATAAATGTGGTTAAAGAAATCATTTTCATGCTAGAAAAAGGAAGCTACAGCTGTAGACCACCAATGAGAAGTTAACAGGCCTTGGTCTTGTCAAGTTAAAAGGGATCTAGATCCTTCCGCACCACTTATTAAAAGATTTAGTATGTATTTATGTGTTAATGAGAGAAATCCCAAAGAAATTCCAACTGGTCTAACCAGTTCTGCATTTTAAAAATAATTAAAGTTGTATATGGTATAATCATTTCACCCTGGAAAAAGAGCAATTCAAAAAAATCAGTAAAAGCATGAAATTATTATATTAATGGACAAAATGACCAGAAATGTGTGTGCATATGTGTGTCAGGTTTCCCTTCCTCATAAAATTCTAATGTTTCCGTAGGGTGAAAGTGGTCTCAATGGACTTCCAGGTCGAGAAGGAGGAGAGGTGAGCCAAAGATCTTCAATTTAATCATTCAACTTAGGGCCAAGTGATGATCGACTGGTCCAGGATTTTTCTTGGCCTTCTGCACAAATTTCCACTAAAGACTGCTGACTTAGTAAAAATGTTTGTTTTTTTTACACACAGGGAAAACCAGGATACAAAGGAGAGAAGGTATTGTATGCGTTCTATTTTATTATGCTTTCTTTGTCTTCCAGAACATACAGTTCCCACGTTTGTTTAAAAACCTCAGAAGAAAAAAAAACCCATAAAACTGTAGAATTATGTTTTTCAGACATGATGAAGGGCTGTGACTTTGATTTATCATGGCATTTCGCTGTCCTTTGTTCAGCCATGTTTAATGCCAAGCTCGCCTAGTATCTGTACATACTTTAGGAATTCAGCCACAAACCTTTACGATCCTGCAAAATCCCATGGCATTAAGGAGCTCCCAGCTGGGACATGAAAAGCTATTGTTCAAAAGAAAAATTGCCCCCTTGGAGATTGCACTCCTTGTCATAAAATTGTTTATAGAAAAGCTGTAGAATTTGATTGCGGGGACAAAATATGCAGAATGACATTATGCAGAAGATTTCACTAAAATATGTTGTTTTTTTCTGTCTTTCTCACAGGGAGAGAGGGGAGAGTGTGGCACACCTGGGATTAAAGGAGACAGAGTATGTTCACACTAAAATGTTATAATAACTTGAAATCAAAATAAAACAGTAACCATACATTGTTCAACCCAGTACTTACCAGGTACTGGGTATATACAAGCATTTACCCTGTAAATACAGGAAAACTATTGACTTCATAATACAGCCCAGTTCTTGTAGGTATCAGGTACATACCAATATGTACCAGACAAGCAACAGGTACGTATACATTTACCAAGTACAAACCGGGTACTTGCCTGGTACATAACAGATACATACCAGGTACATACCTAGTAAATATTTGCTTAATAGGTACCTACCAGGTACTTGCCTGGTAATTACCTGTCACATACCAGGCAAATACCAGGCAAGTAAACACTTACACTGGGTACTTACTTATCTGATATGTACCAGGTATGTACTCAATGTATACCAGATAAGTAAACACTTTGCTAGCACATACCTAGTACTTACCAGATAAGTATTTGGTATGTGCCCTGTAACTTACCATGTATGTACTATGTACTTGTCTGGTGCTTACCTGGTAAATACCTAGTACTTACCCGCTATATACATACCAGATAAACACTTACCAAGTAAGTACCAACTATGTACTGGGCAAGTAACTGGTACATATCCAATAACTTACCACATATGTAGTTTGTACTTGCCTGGTAAGTGTTCACTTATAGATACATACCTGGTTTATACCAGGTAAGTACTCGTCATGTACCGAGCACATACTGGATTGTGTTATGTATTTCTACCAATATGTTTAACCAATAAACACACTGTTTTACAACTATATTTAGTGGTGTTAAAACATAAATCCAACACAACCACTTTATAAATTAAATTTACCAGCATTGATTCTGAAAACTTTGTTGTTGTTTTTTTTTGTTCCTTTAGGGTCCTGAAGGAACCATTGGTCCAAGAGGAAATCGTGGACTTCAGGTTGATTTCACTTTTTTTCTATTTACAGTATTTTCATTTCCAGCCTGTTTTCACACATCAAGATTCACACTGTTATGCTCTTTACATTTACATGTCTGTACTTATTTACTTAACAGAAATATAGACGGCAAATTAGCCTAAATCTTGGGGAAACATTGATGCAGTCATTCAGTTTTACCCTAGATCACTATAGCTACTAGCTTGCGAGGCTAAAGCATTAGTAAAAATTGTAGGCCTGCTAAAACAAAGGGATAAAATTAAATAAAAATGTTAAAAGAATAGTTCCCTTCTTTTGAAATGGGGTCCAATGGGAAGGTTATGAACAATTATTATTTTTCCTGTTGTAGATGGCTTTGAAATACCTCAGTTTAAAGGGAAAAAAAAGTTAATTTTGACTAAACCTGTCCGTTAACCTGTCTGGACTAAAGTATGTCACTGTTGTCTTAAAAAGACTTCAGTGTCAAAAAAATTAAGCGATTCATGCTATCAGTATTTTAAAACCTTTTCATTGTAATTAGTTTTGCGTTACACAGTTGTTCCAGGAAAAATGTTCTCATACTCCTACCAGAAGGTTGCACCGGACGTGCAACAACTATGGCTACAGTTTGTAAATAATCAAAGATTTCACTGTTAATTACCGTGTAGGCACAATTGATTGCTATGGAAAGTTTTATAAAACGAGATCGACATGAACTATGAAATTTATGAAAATTGAGGTATTCCTAGACAACAGAAATCTACTTTTAACCCAGCTTGGACTAGCCTTAAGCTTATCAACATAATAAACTTAGGTTGTCCAGAGAGCTAGCTACAACTGAAAATGTCCTAATTATTCATAAACTTTTCACAGAACCATCATAGACATGATGGTTTGACTTATCTATTATCACCCAGTTAACTTTATACTTGAATATTAATACTTTGTAATATTTGTCATATTCGATGATGTGTTTAGACATACATGTTTGTTCCTTATTCAGGGTTTGCCTGGCTTACCTGGTGATTTGGGACCTGAAGGTGTGATGGGTAAAAAAGTAAGTATTTTGTCTTGATGCCTCAGAAATTAATAACTTGGGTTAAGATCTAAAATTCTGGATGTGTCCAACATTGAAAATCAGTTAGTTGGAGTCTGTATTATCTGGTACAACTTTCCAGGGTAAGCAATAAAGAATACAGATCTTGTTCCACATTGGTTACTCCATTAATCCCAATTACAAAGCTCCCAAAGGTGCTGCTCTAAATGTTAGCTAAAGTTCTGCTGTGGCTACAAAGAATGTCTTATCACGTCCTGCTAACTGGATTTAAAACAAGAACAGGGTCGATTGCTGTACTTCTGCTTCATTGCACATAGAAAGTACTTAGTTAAGGTTAGGCATTCAAATTGACTTGGTTAGGATTAGGAAACTTTATTGTAGAGATATAACAATCTTTCACAATGCCTTCGAGGCACATCCCATGACTGTTATATTATCTTATTATCTTATATGTTATCTTATAAGCTTAAACTTTTGGACAGTTGGGAGAAAATTTCAACAGCTGTTTATATTATTTGGCTGCTTTAAGCGTCAGTCTGTGGTTCACACACAACATTACCAAGACAAACCTTGAAACTTCTTAGATGTAGCTATTTTTCAGATAATTAGTCGCTTTATTATCTAACATTTGAGGCCATGTGTCATTGTACTAATAAATAGGCTAATTATTTTGGCATCCATCATGTAGCTGTTGAAAAAGATTTAACGACACTCAAAAGCATCAAACCTCTATTAGACTTCCAACCTTTAGACCCACAACCACATGAACAAACTACAATTTATAGAATAAAAATTGATTTTTGCTAGAGGGCAAATACCTTCATATAAAAAAAACCTGGCAGAAAAAAACATCTCATTCACACAAACATGAAATAAAACTTATCATTAAACATGGGGCACAGAGGAGTTTTTACCAACATGTAATGATGGAATGTCCTGATGGAACGTCTTCCAAAACACTAGTCAAAACATCAGCACCGGTCCTGGGAGTGAAGAGTGTAAATTATGAGGGTATCAAAGTTACTGAAGCTGTCCTGTAAGATGCAAACATTTCACCCGCCGCACGACTTCAGATGACTTCAAAGACGGACTGGAATGGCTTGTTCTTCAACGATTCATGAGCACACGAAAGCTTTTTAAGATGGGAGGGACAAAATATGTACCAACAAGTGGCTGCGATCCGAACCACTGGGTTCTGATCCTGGAAGAGGTTATGTTACTGCACTAGTCGGAGTGGGTTAGTTTAGGGGTTTACTCCTTGGTGAACAAGACAGAACTCATTAAGTCACGTCAGGAGGTCAAAGTTCAGACCTGTTGAAGTGGGATTCTGTGTAAATGCTATGAACAGTTCATATCTGATGTGCTGAGCAACATCTGTTTGGAGAAATAGAGTTCAAGTCCAACAGAACTGACAAGCCCATGTAGAAGCCAGATGTGTTTTCACTGGTTTGGCTACAGTGCCCCGGTGAAACTGGCTAAGAGTCAAAATGTCTGCCATTGTTTTGAAAACATGCTAATATCTGTCAGTGAGTATAATGTTTCGTCTTGCTACTGCCATATAAATAACTGGAAGCAATGGAAGCACTGGAAGAGTGCAAACCTCCTTGTAGGACCTGAATTGTGATCCAGATCACTGGCAAAATCACTTGTTTTTTGTGACAACCTTAACATTTCCTAAAAATAACCTCAAAATCTGTTCATTAGTTTTTAAGTAATCTTACTAACAGCCAGACAGATGGACAAACAAACCCATGCTACATCATCCTTGACCCACAAGGTGTCCAGCTAGGCAGTTTGACATTCTTACGTTACACAGTTGCACAGTTAGGGTACAGGGTTCTTTGACCTTGTGAACGCCACCAAAATTTAATCCATTGTTTTTTGTGACAATCCCAACCTTTCCTGAACATTTCATCAAAAGCTGTTCATTAGTTTTTACCTGATCTTTGCTAACAGACAGATGAACAAACCGTAACCTCCTTGGTGAAGATAAATAGAAAACATAAATATGACTGTACTTTTTTCTATTGTGGAGAAATCCACATTACTAAATGGTCTGGACCTCGTAAAACTTTAATAATGATTGTTCAAATAAATGTCCCAGGCTGCCAATCCTTGAGTTCTGTTTATATTTGAAATAGAATACCTGTACCACCAACAACTAGTCCAAACGCTACTAAGACTATAAGGGTCTCATATTTCTGGCAAAATAACCATATAATGCAAAATCAATGGGAATTTAAAGGTTTATGAAAATATTTTTTTCCTTTAACTACCATAAATATTGGTTAAAGATGGCTGTGTTCTGCTTTGGAAGTGGTCCTACTTGGATTAGCCATTATTAGCTAGTCCAAGCTGGGTGCTATAGAGGATTGCTGCCATCTTAAAATTACTTCAGTGTCCAAACTTTCATAGTGGTTCATGCATACGCTTTTTTATAAACCTTTTACATCACTGGCAATTTTGAATTATGAGGTTTTCCTGCTAGAAAATGGCCGTGGCTAGCTTCTGCTGTCACTATTTGTGCTTGAAAATAACCATAGTAAGGCATTATTTAAAGAACTATCCACATGTAAAGTATTAATCTTACATAACATTTCAACCATTCTTCAAAATGTCTGAAATATTGTACAATATAAATTGGATACCGTGGTATTCAATCAGACCATGGAACTATGGTTTCTGCGTAAATTCAAAAGATAAGGGCTTTTAAGCAAAAACAAGTCAACAACAAACACTAATACTGCTTCCTCCTTATGTAATAAGCAAAAACATCCAATGTCACTTTAACATAGGGGTGATGGGGTGACAACATGAGTTTCCTTGTGGCCGTTTCAGTAAATTAGTGATACTCTGGCCTTCGAAACCAAATGTATATATGGACTTCTGACCATTTCGTTCTGGTGTGAATTCGGGAAACTAAAGAACCAATCCATTTCACTGATTCATCTATAGATATCGACTGTGATGCATGTGTGACGTGTGAGAGTTTTTACCCTCAGAATAACACAGAGTCAATAACACATAATCACGGCACTGACATTTAAAATCCCTTGGAATAAAATCCTCTAACTCGGGCATACATAACATCACAAATGTCAAGCATCTCCGCAAACTCATAATGTCAATCAGAGAACGATACATTTGTATTTGTGAGTTACGAGCCGCTGCCGCCGTGACATTTGCGCCTCCTCTGAAGTAGCTCATCTGTTATTACCGCGTCAACTTATTTGTCTGCTCCCTCTTCTTTTAGCCTCCCCCCTTGTGTTATATACCTGCCAATTCCGCCATAAGCGCACACTCCCCACCAAGTGGTCCCCTCCTAATTATTTTAGAAGAATGTTCATGGTAATAGTCTGCCTGTCATCCTATATCACCTGAATAGCACAGTAATGTCTGGCTTTAAGCATTGTCCTAACTTGCTTGAAAGGGCAAAGGAAAAAGGGGGAGAAAAAAGTGCCGGTATGCTCCCTCTAGAATGTCCACACACCTCCTTTTTACACCTCCCATGTGCACACTTCATGAACACCACAGCTGTGATTTAGGCTATGTGAGTGAAAAAAAAACAAGTGCAGTTTTGGGGTTTTTTGGCTTTTTAACAATTACATTTTGACTAAAGAATCCTTTAAAACCAGCTGAGTCTTAAAGGAATGGAAAGCAGTTACAAGCCTCAATGAGTCATGTCAGATATACTTTATTGACCCCGTAGGGTATTTTTCTTGAGCTACAAAGTGCTAACTGGATAACACTGCTGATTATCAAATATGTACACAATGTATGTCCTTATCTGTCTCTTCACAGGGGGAAAGGGGACTTCCTGGGCCACCTGGATTCCAAGGGGAAACAGGGATTGGCCTTCCGGGACCGAAGGTAAAGTTTGCCTCCCTGCTGTTTTGGAAAATGGTGTCATGAGAGGAGAACAAGCTACCTTTGTGTCTCACCCTGTCTGAGTGCTCCCCTTGCTTTCTTGCGCGCTGCAGGGGGACGTCGGTTTCCAAGGGCAACCAGGGCCTCCTGGTCCTCAAGGAATTGGCGAGCCTGGACCACCGGTGAGTAAGGAACCAGCAAAAAAGAAAAGAAACCACTCAAAGCATCACACTTGATCACTGTAGGTGGCAGCGGTAGGATGTAAATCGACCTGTTGTTTATATCCTCCTACTGATCAAACCTGCTTTATATGTCAGCATGCCATGAACGAAGTAGCAGCTTTAGCAGGAAACTTTGAACGCTTGGTTTCTTGGTTGCACACTATGAGATTTTTTTAAAAAGAGCATTTTTAACACAATGAACATGAGTAAAATAGGATGATATAAAAGCCTGACCCACTTTAATATGGGCCAAAGAGTTGTGTCTGTAAAACTAGGGCAGGTTTTCTACTGGTGCCTGAGCTTTCTAAAATTTCATGTTATGGATCTGCCACACCATAAATGACTGAAAACAATGTGTCAATGGTAAGGCTTTTGCATTAATGTTACCATTCCCTGGTAAAGAACACTAATCTTTTGACCAGAATCCAGAAGTTGAAGCTGGAATATGACCAGCGTCCTCATAGGCTGGCCCCAGGACAAGTTTTAAGTCCCACTCTCTTCAAATAAACAAACAGAAATTATTGCCCTTGGTAAAATAATAAATATACACTGCAGATCATTACTTTCAGGTGATGACTCTTGTTGATTCATGTAGTTCTTACCTTGCTGCTACATGCTCAATTATTTATTTTTCTAATCTGTTTAGTTGTAATTAGTCATTTCATGCTTGCCATGATTGTGTGCAGGGGGAGTAGGCGGGACTTCAAGTCCCACAACCCTAGTGAGCAGACTCTGGTTCCAAAAATACATTTAAACCTGATCTTGTGGCTTCAATTTTGAAAGATACTTCATCCATCTTTTTTATGTCAAAGAACATGACTAACATTTGGTTGCTAGATTGAAAATGAGAGGAAAATTTTTATGCGGAAAATCAAACTAAATTTACAATTCATTAAAGCCAGCTAGTTATAATTGCTAACAGCACAATGATCTATTCTGTCCAAATTTTGACTTGGAAAGTATAACCAGTTCATTTGCATTTCTTTTAGTTTGCTTTCATTTACTTAGAAACACATGTAGTACTGTACAACCTCTACTTAGAACCGTGTTTCTAATGTGTTTGGATGCATAAACTAAAAAGAAACATGTCGTTATCAGCTTGTATTGCTCATAGTTGTTAGCTTAGTCACTGAACACAACAGTTGTCGAATCCCACTTTTTTAAAGTTAACTGCAACAAAGTTAAATTGGGTTTAATATCATTCCCAGGTTTGTATTTTAACTTCTGAGATAAATGGAACACACCAAACATTTGGTCACTGGTGTAGCTAATATGCTAGTTAGCTTAGCATGCTAATGCTTTTAGTCTTTATTTGGCTTTTGCGAAGAAAATAAGATCTCAGAACACTAAAAACTTGTTTTAATTGGTAAAACAATCTATGACTTGCTAAGGAGAGTTGTATGGTCAAGATGAAGGTCCTGTCCGTGTTAACACGGTTAACTTTAAAAAGAAAAACAACAATATTTTCTGCTGTGTTTGCATCTCTCTTTGTCATCCTCATGCAACCAGCATTTTTAGTGAGAAAAACAGAATAAATAATTTTATTTATTTATTTCTCTGTAATTTAATATGTAGCTAACATGGAGATTGTTGCCACCTAGTGGCACAGCTTTGGTGTTACAACATTTTTGTTTAAATTCCTGCTTGTCATCTGGATAAAGATGTTTTTCTGAAGGAAGAAATTATCTGGTTCTTTTTAAATAGCTATTGGCTTCACCTATGTTCCTGTGAAGTCTCTTAACATATTTTGTTTTATTCAGGGACCTCAAGGGCCACAGGGAGTCCAAGGTGAGAGAGGACCAACAGGAGAGGGTTTTCCTGGACCGAAGGTGAGTGTGTTCCTGTCTAATATGTCCAAAGCTCCCGGGACAGACAGTATTTCCTGAAAGACTCCCACACTCAAGCCAGTTAAAAGCTTCGCCCTTTTGACCCTGTTTTCAGACATTCACCCCCACTTCACTCGTCCACCCTCTGACCTCCGCACGGGCCCCGTCTGGGCTCCAGATTCTGCGGCATTATGACAGGAAATTGACGCCGTGTACTGTTACGAGACAATAACACATCACAGAAGTTGCATAAATCCTCTTGGCCTTGCTTCCATTACCTCATGCTGTTGTTGCAGTCTATTGATTGACCTCGCTCGAGGAGATGAGAACATCTCAGCTCCAAGCGGAAGATTCAGAGGCTGTACAAGAAAACAGTGGGGGGGCAGGACACCTCCACTTCAGACAGCGATTCAGTGAGAGGAAAATAATAGCCTGTTAAAGCGTCTGTGGTTTCTCAGACTAACACATGCACGAACGCCAACAGATGTGGATACACACTCACCCTCCTTCATGATTTTCTATTTTATCCAGTTGTTTTTAACATAAGCCAGAAGCATAATAACATTTTGAGTTTCCAAAGCATGAACGAATACATGAAAGAGACCGTAAAAGCAGCGTTCAGACCTCTAAACACAACACTGGCATGAGGGTACCCATAAAAATGCTCTAATTCAGGCGTGTCAACAACAGTTATTAGAAGGGGAACCAACATTAGGTCTTGGTCACTATTTTTAAAAAAAAAAGATAAACTGACCTCAGATTTTAAATATATTACATAAAATCATTTACACAGAAATATGAATGACCCTTTTGACAAGGCATGTATCAAATTTAGAGCAAGCATAACTTATTGCTTAAAAAATGAATTTAACAATGCATAATTAGTATAATTTTCTCTTGCCTTGCTCTTTATCAACTGTTATTTACTTTACTTTGAAATAAGAAGAAAATTCAGGAAAAAGAGCCGTTTTATTTCTTACTGTCTGACATTAAGTCTGACCAAACCTTTCCTGTTTTAGGTCAGTTAGGATTCCCAAAATAATTTCTCTTTGTTTGATGTCTGATTAATGAGAGAGGAAATTTTTTATGATTTTTTTCAAAATTACAAATAAACGTGTTTTATCCTTTAAACTGAAGGACTTGGGTAAAACCTTTTAGGGGTTCCGTCCACAAGCGTCACATGATAGTTTGCTGGGACTTTGTCCCATTTTTGGGGTTGATTCGAACATTTCGTACCAAAACTCGTTCATCTCAGGAACACAGAACCGTCTCCTTCCTGAGCGGTATGATGGTAGGACATTCCCATGGTGTTTATGCTTGTGTATAAATGGAAACTGTACCCAAAGATGAACCAGAATTATGGAGGTTGACGATTCTCTTCCTGATATCTTGGCTGATTTCTTCTGATGTGTTTGATAAGTCCCATTTGTATGTTCTCTGTTGCTCTTTTCCACATAAGAATCAAAAAATACTGAAACCTGCTGACTTAATTTTCTCGACTACCGAGTTAGCTAGTTGCCACGAGAAGACAGCTTTGCGTATGCTCGATTTATTGATCGAAACGAGCTAACTATTATCTTGTGGGCCAACTAAAGCTATAACCAAACTCATTTCTGGCCCAAGGGCCTTGGGTTTGACACATGAATGATTAATCTACACTTAATTCTTTCAGTTAATTAAATGTAACACTCCGAACTCATCATTTATTTGTGAATGGTTGAATTGCAAAACATCTGAATGCTGCAAATAGTTGTTAAGATGTCTCTAGGCCACAACACTTTTTTGCTCTCCTGCGATGTTTGCTAAGCAGCCTGACAAGAGAGGGTAAAATTCAGGTAAATTTCTTTATGACACAAGCTCAGGACTGTCATTGAATCATCTCTTAGTGCCTTTCTTCCGAAAAGTAACAGTTTCTACCATAAAACAAGGCAAGGTGTTTCCCCCCACTGCTGTAGATTAGCCTCCAGGGTGCAGTTTTTTTTCTGTCCTTCTTGAGCAGATTTGGCTGTAAACTCACAGATGGCGTTCTCGCTCTGAAACAGCGTTCCTCACATGACGTGTCCCGACAAGTTTCAAATTCGCAGGAGTGCAGCAGCAGCACAACCCTTTTTCCACATCATTAGCACCCCCGGCTTTCCGCTCCAATCCTGCAGTTGTGACGATAAATCCAAACCCCTGGAAGATAACGTGGAAACGCTGGATTATTATGCTAATTAATGTACATCTGTTTGTGAGATTGTATCCATTTCCTTGGATGAAAACTGGTAAAGGTTTCCTCAAGGGAAAAAAAATCTCCTCTGTTGAATCTTTAAAAGACGAGGCCTTATTTTTTCACAAACTCTAAATTCTGATAACTTTTATTTTTTATAATTTGGCTTCTTCTGTTTTCTTTTGCATCATTTATGAGACTTGAAACAAACTACTGCCAAATTTAACATGTTCACTGGAGCAGTATGTTGAATTTAGTGACATCTAGTGGCAGATTTGGAAAATGCAACCAATTGCACTGCCTTCCCACCTCTCCCTACCTTCCTGTTTGATAGTGTTGTTTTAGCTGTCCGGTTTTGAAGAATGACATCAGTTGTTATATAAAACATTTACTGTTCAGTTTGTTTGTTTTCTTCTTCAAAAAGTTTATTCCATCAGCAGGACTTTGGTACTACACATTCCAACCCTGAAAAGAAGGGTGCCAACTATATGCTGGTGTATATTGTCAGTCATTCAGGACATGGTAAATCCAAAAAAGGTTAAAAAAAATAACAAAAACAACTGGACTTCTGTTACGTAGCCGAAGACGTTTCGTGTCTCATCCAAAGAGCTTTCTCAATTCAAAAAGCTCCCCGGATGAGAAGCGAAACGTCTTTAGCTACAGAATAGATGTCCAGTTGCTTTAGTTTTTTTAACCTTTTATGGAGGTGTCAACTCTAGGTGCAAGTATGTACCTAAAATTATTACTCTTTATATTTACAGAACTTATCAGATGATTGTACTAAAATACTGAAAGTAGGATTTGGTATACAGGAGACTACGTTTATCGGAGCTCTTAGGAAAGTTGGGAATCAATTCACTACATTCTGACCATCTTTTATCCCACAGTAAATGACAGTACACATTAAAACCTAATGGCTTAGCTTATGGACTATTATATCAAACTGAGATACTTCCATACCTGGTAAAATTCGGTACATGTGCCTACTCTATCTCTTCACTTTTTCTTCTAGTTGGCATGAGGTTTATAAATCAGAAGTTTCAACCTCTTTACTACATGCTCACTTATCCTGTAAAGAAGCGGTTCCCAAACTTATCAGCTTCTGACTCACAAAATAAGAGCGGCAGATGCTTGTGACTATAAATTAATCATACATATTCTGTTATTAAAGGAGAACATCATGACAACGCCACAACCTTAACTACCATGATACTAGTTATATTAATTATTATTGTTGCATCTATTCTTTGCAGTAATTATGGTGAAAATATGGCATTAACATATTTAATTTTATTTCTAGAGATCATTTGGGGACCTGCACTTCACGTTTCATGACCCACAATGGGGTCCCAACCCCAACCTTGAGAACCACTGCTTTAAAGGACCAACATGTTGGGTTTAGTGACATCTAGTGGCACAGTTACAGATTGCAACCAACTGAACACAGCACCCTCCCAACCATGCGCCCTGCCTCTCCCTTCCCAGGCTAGTAAGAGAAACTTTGTTGGCAACTAAAACCAAAAAAATCCTCCCATATGCTTCTTTGTTTGGGACGATTATTTGAACCAAAAAATTTTAAGAACTGAGGTTTATAAAAAAAAACATTAGTCTTATTTTAGAGTAATTAAAAACACTGTATTTGCGCTCACACTGCCAGGGGCGCAATGTGATTGCTCAACATTCAACCAACGGTCAGTGTGACCGTGTCAATTATACACGTGATGTTCACCATCAACAACAGTGGAAAACTGTATTTGGAGCTGTGTGTTGTGGGTCTTTGGTTCGATACAAACATTCAGAAGGAATTACAGAAGGTAAAGGCTCGTAGGACAGACCAGTCTACTTCATGCTGCACATATCCAAAGAAGCATTTCACAGCAGACAAGGGCAACAGTTAAATAGTTTCTATTTTAGCAATGTGAATGCAGTTTTCACAGTGCAGTCGCTGGTAGAGCGTTCAACTTGCTCAATCAATCAGCATACGTTTGTGTGTGAACCAGTCACATACCTTTATGTCACTTAAGAGTCTCTGTTGAGCCAAAAAGACACCCACTCTAAAGCAGGAGCTGATAAACAATCTTAGCATAAAAGGTAATAAAATTTGTGTTTGGTCAATTTTTTTGTTTGTTTTAACAGTACTTCTTGGCAATCAAACTTATATGTTGGAAAGCCTGTTTAATTCCTCTTAAACGGTGCCACATTTATTAGGAAAATGCACGAAAATGAGTTGAGTTTGTGCGTTTCGCCCATGAAAAGCTTGCCAAAACTTCTCTGCCAAACAGCTTATTGTGCTGTTGACTGTTTGGTGTTTATTGGATTGTGTGGTTGAAGTCTGAAGGAATAAGACATATTGGCAATTTAACAGTTTATTTATTTAACAAACAGGGGTGTCCGTAGCATGTTGAAGAACCATACACAGCCACAACAGCCTGGCACCTCCTCATGATGCTCACCAGCTTGGTCACACACTGCTGGAGGATGGCATTTCATTCTGAACCAGAATTGTTGTAAATCAGCCAATGTGGTTGTGTTGGTCAAACTGGAACCAACAACACACCTATACTGATCACACAGCCGTTTAATGGGGCTGAGGTCAGAACTACAGGCAGGACATTCCATCCTCTCCACTGCCAAATTGTGGAGTAGTTTTTGATAAACCCCACTCTGTGGGGGCGAAGGTTGCCTTCTTCAACAATAGAGTTTGGTCCCAAACTATGGAGATATGAAACTGCCACTGGTTGCTCACAGATGCTAGCATTCAGGATTTTCAGCGCTTGTGGTACCAGAAGCTCAAAACAAGAGGCAACAGCAGAATAAGTTGTATTAGCAAAGAAGATTTGGCAAGTTTTTCATGGGTGCAACCCACATACTCAACTCTGGTTCTCAAACCACAAAAAAAAATTCCAATTGTGGCACAATTTAAGTGGAAATAAACAGGCTTTCCAAAGCTATAAGATTTATTGCCAAGAAGCATTGGTATAACAAAAAGCAAAATAATGGACCAAACACAAATTTTCCTATATTTTGTGCAGTGTTTCACTTTCAGCACTGCAGAAAACAAAAAAAGACAAACTACCTGAAATGGTTATAAGGGTTAGGAAGTGGTTCCCTGCAGCCAGAAAGCAAGCTATTAAACTAAAAGGAAGAAGACATGTACCATTTCTTTTCATTGTTCTGCTTGACCATGCGCCCTTCTCTACATGTCAGTATATCCTAGCTCAAATGGAAGGGAAGCATCTTAGGGAAGTGTGAAATCAAATGAAGACCCAGGAGGATCCAAACACAGAAACTCAGCAAGAAAGCCACGGAGCTCAACACTTTTATTCAACAAACAAATACCAAAGACACTAGATGGGCCTCAAACAGTCTGACGAACAGAATCTGGCAAAGGGCTGCTGGAAACTTGGACCAATATATTCTGAGGGTGCAAATGAGAAGGGAGGTGTGTGTGTGTGTGTGTGTGTGGGGGGGATGAAAGT
>NC_051452.1:13413972-13443897 GCF_001649575.2 Kryptolebias marmoratus | reverse complement strand
GGGGTACTTAATATCTCAGACTAGTTGTGAAGGGAAGCAGAAAGCAAACCAAAACAGAGAAAGAGCAATGAGCCATAAATGCCACTGAATGTTAAAGGATAATACAGTTTTTGAAATTTAAGCGCTGTTCTCAAATGCACCATTTGCCTACAATGTAAGATGTAAGATTTTAGAAGGCATCTGAAACTGTTTGCTTCCATACAGCCATTCAGACCCTGAGATTTTTAACTTTATCTGGTGATATCTTCAATGTATCTTTTTTAAATCTTTGACTGTTTCAGGTAGAAACCAAAACTAGCAGTTGTTGAAGGAATGCATATTGCCCATCTTGCACGCCAAACTTCAACAAAGCTCCAGCTCGATCTTTTAGTGCTTGGAGCTATTAACCACCCCAGGTTTTAGGTCTATATCTGGAAAAATAACCGAGTTATAGTCATTTTTGTGTTTGCTCAAGTTTTTTAGCTGTGGTGGCAACTTGAATGACATTAAGCCTAAAAGTTAATCAAGTGTAGATGTACATCTAATATTTACTTTCCATCCAGTGATTCATAAGATATTTTGCTTACAGAGAGACAAACTAACATGATCACCTATATATGGTGGTGAGTGATAAAAATGACTCAAATCTTGACATGAAGAGACTAAAACAGAGATCAAAAGGTTTTTTTTTTTTCCTGAAATCAATCCTGACCTCTTCATTTTGTCTCAGTGTCCATAAAATATTTTGAGCTGTTTGATGTATGTGAATATCAGATTCCCTGAGTGAAAAATTAGTTTTGACATTGGTCTGATGGTACCTTTTACCAAACAGACCTGTATCAGTGCTGCATATGGTTCTGCTTTGCCATTACTGTCATATAGTACAGCTAACTAATGTTTCAAAATTCAAAAAACGCAATAACTTCTCTGTCCGCCTTCACAGGGTGAGCGAGGCTTCGAGGGGCAGCGGGGGCCCAGAGGACTGCCGGGCGCTGGAATCAAAGGAGACAAGGTAGAGCACAGAGAAGCTATAAAAGAGGCGCCTCGCTGCAAAGACTTTACAAAGACGGAGAAAGCTAGAAAGCTAGAGTCCTATTGTGAGGGAGGCCAAAAGTTGTCGGAGCCACCGATAAATGCACTGAGCGTGGTGTTATATAGGGGGTCAGAGTCTGGAGGTGATGAATCAGGGTTAAAGCTTGAATAGTGTAGGAGGACGGCGGTTTTATGGCTTGGTGTGATGAATGTGGGAAAAGCGAGCTCTGCACTGACACAGTCAGACACCCATGCAGAGGTAAGGTTTTCATTTGTCTGAATGTGTTTGCAGAACGCTGCAGCCATCTGGAAATCTTTCAAATCACAGGTGCAGACATGACATACTGAGCTGATTTGGAAGGGGAAAAAATGGGGCTTTCTGCTTTTATTGTAACTTTTTTGGGGTTTGATGCAACTATTTGACTCAAAAATATAGTGTCTTCAGTCTAATGTGACACAGACAAATGACTTTCACATTAAAAAAGGCTAACGTTGTGACGCTCTGTAAATATGCAAAGCGGCTGAGCTAAAATGAATGTGTAGACTGGTGGCACAGAACACCCTGCAGGTGGGTGTTTTCCACAAGCAATAAATCACAATGTTCCAGCTGACAGAGTGTTATGTACTGTCTAACTATGAACATCTATGTACTATTATCATCATCAGCCTCTGTTTTTATGTGAACCTACAGGGGGATTTTGGCGCTCCAGGATTTCCAGGGCCCATTGGCCTCCCTGGAACTGGCATACAAGGAGAAAAGGTAAGTAGTCATATCTACCTCCCAACATGTTTGTGTAATATGCATCCATTCACTGACAAAAAAAAAACGTCAGGCACCCAGATGGATGGGTGGATCTGTTGGAGCTGGCAGTACAGGCACACTGCTGGTCCTATTCAGTAGGGTGTGGTGCATATATTCCACCCCCAGGCTTGGATATATGCACCAATTTGCTGTGAAACAGAGTTGTATCTTCTCCTATGGCAAATTGCCCCATAGCTGTTGTAGCTGGCCCTCAAGACCCGGCTGATTGGTCACTGGACAGAATTGATGTTCGAGCTGATCCACACATGTCCCGGTTAGACAGCGAAGGACCACGACAGGATGCAGGCAGTCCATATGTTATATGTTGCTGTGTTGCTGTGTGCATTGGAGCAGTCGTCTTCCAATGAGAGAGTTGGAGATTTGATTCTTGGCAGCAGTCACATGTTGAAGTGTCCTTGGGCGAGACACTGAACCACTTATTGCCTCTGATGTGTGCCCCATCAGTGTATGAATGTGATCTAAAGCACTAATTAGACTCTATAGAATGATTTACTCAAGTTGGCTTTATAGAGATGTAGTAGAGTGCTGTATAAATGTGTGTGGATGGGTAAATGAGGGCACAGATTGTGTTGTGAAGTGCTTTGAGTGACCTGATTGGCTAGAACAGCACTAAATAAGTACAGTCCATTTACCACCCATTTATCATACACATGCACCATGTAGTGAATGGTGCTGTCTTGTTAAAAGACTGTAACAGGGTGCTGTCTCTGAAGGGGTGAAACTTGAGGACACAGGATCCCGTTGACATAGGGTCCCCTGAAATAGTGCCAGAGGTGACCTGAAGTCATACCCTATGTCTCCCCATACAATGACACCAGGAGTAATGTCAGTGTGTTTCTCTATAACATTGGTACGTTGGCCCTCTCTACTTGGCACTACGGTGTGCATCGTGTTGCCAAAGTCATCTGTGGTAACGCAGAACTGAGAATTATAACAATGTGTGACATCTGTACAGCCCACATCGAGCATCCATCTCCATGCAAACCTACAATGTGACCCCTGTTAAACTCTTTAAAGTGCTGGTAATCCTGTCCAGTGTATCTACAAGGTATCCTCTGTGTCTGCTGACCTTTACTCACTGTTCGTCTGACTGTCAGATGCTCCAGCAACTGCCTGATAACACTATTGCTCCACTCATGATGCCACCATTAAAGACCTCTGCTGTCCATTTTAGAGGTCTCAGCTCCTTGCAAATCACATCATTTACCTATTGCTGGTCTGTATGTAGACCAAATAACTTTCTGTGAACTTGAACTCTTTTTGTTATTTAGGGTCATTTTATATATCCACCATTTATTTATTACTAAAGAACTTTACAAGATAAAGTTGGTAAAATTTACCTGAAATCATACAAGCAAGGCAAATTAAAAGAAAGATAGCTGAATAGCTGCTTTGGGTCTTTGCAATTCTAGAAAATGCAGCTCTTTTAATGGCTATGGTTGGGTCACAGTTATAGTTCAGACTGAAAAATCTCAAAAACTGCTTGAAAAACCTCTCTAAAAAGTTGCGTGCCCTTCCCAAACTATATTTAACTACTTTGGTGGTAATGTATTTAACTAATTGAATGCACACAAAAACACTCAGTCTTTACTTAATATTAAATGCTAGGCTATTGTTAGCATGCTAATGTGCTAAACAGATTGTAGTTCCTGCTATCAAAATGTTAGCATTGTCCATTTGAATTAGTGTTTAGCTCACATAACAAAGCTGCTAGATTGTCATTATATGTTTAAATAAAAAAACAACCAAAAATTAGTGTTCTCTTTATAAAAAATAAGCTAAATGTGTTATTTATTGTCAAATCAACATGGAGGCTAAAACATGGCTACAAGGACATCAGCTTTAGAAAGAAAGATCCACTGATTGTCACACACCTGAGTGTGCAAAATTTGTTCTCCACATTTGACCCATCTCCTGAGGGAGCAGTGAACAGTAGCGGTGCCACGCTCAGGAATCATTTGGTGATCTAACCCCCCCAATTCCAACCCTTAATGCTGAGTGTCAAGCAGAGTGACAATGGGTCCCATTTTTAGTCTTTGGTATGACCCAGCCAGGAATTGAACCCACAACCTCTCAGTTTCAGGGCAGACACTCTACCACTAGGCCATTGCTTTAAGTTTTGGGCTGTATGTATCTGTTGGTTTATGTTCTCAGACAAGGGTTTTCTGAAGCTTTTTAAAGCAACTCAGACTGAGCTAAAGTTCCAGTTTGATAGGTATGTGGAAATTTAAAAAAAAAAAGAAATTATAATAATACCTTGTGTTAGCATTAATAGTAGTTTAATTCAGAACCATTTATTGAATACTCCATATGATTTTTTTTAAGCCATTTTTATCCCTCTTTACATTACCCAAGTTATCCAGTTTTACTGTTTGTAATTGTCTTTGCAGGGCATGGAGGGTCCAAGGGGGCCACCGGGGAGCAGGGGATCACCAGGAGAGGGCTTTCCTGGACCCAAGGTTTGTTCATTCACGATGTTAGGGATCAATACAAACTAAAGCTGTCAAACATTTCTACAGCTAGCATGTAAAAAGAAATGTCTGCCATCAAACATCATAGGACCATCAGCTACTTTTATGTCTGATTGATCCATCAGAGCAGCTGTGGATCCTCTGCTGCCTTTTTTCAGTCCTGATTACTCCACACTGAGCTCAGGTCAGCTGGATAAATAGTGACTCCGGATCAAAAGTAATGCTCTACTAAGCGGATAACAAACTGGCTCAGTTTTGGGACAGTTAAACAGAGGGATGACATCAAGGCAGACATCTGCGTACCTGCCTTGAGTTTCTGTGGTGCCGTGATAAAATAACAGCCTCAGGTTTGTCAGCCTCTTTTTTTTTGTATCTGATACTCCTGCAGCAACACCAGGTTACCACAGTTTGTTTTGGTACTTTGAAAACTTTCAGAACAATGATGAAAGTGACCAAACAATAATGTTACACCTATTGTTCACACCTAATGTTAGCTCATTTGTTTAGAGAAGCATATTCACATGCATTTGCAATCGTAAATCATTGTATTTGCCATACATTCCACATGACTGGGTTATCTATTGTTGTTGCGCTGTATTTGCAATATTTTATTCTGTTAATTGATTTTTATTGTTTTTATTGTGTTTACTATTGATTTTAATTTTGATTTCTGTAAGGTGACCTTTAGGGTTTTGAAAGTTGCCTATAAATAAAATGTATTATTATCACACCATTTCCTGCTACGCTATGCTAACACTCTGGGTGCACTTCTGCAGCGTGTGCTTCCTCTCCTTCAACTCAATAACAGGAACGCATCGTGAACGTTACAAATCACGAGACTTGAAAATGCTCCATTTCTTCATTATTTGAACGTTAAAAAAATTAATCACTGTACACCAACACACGTGGATCTACAGACATTGTGACAGTGGCCTTAATGGTGCCGTGAACAACTAGACCTCTTTCTGCTTCCTGTCCTTTTTCTACTCTCGTGGAGCATTTGCTTAGATTAATTTTGCATCATATTGCCTGATTCCAGTGGAAATTACAGTTTGGTACATTTGTGCTGTCAAGTCAAAAAATCTTTACCAGTGTAAGAGCCAATGGTACAACGCTGTCTCACACAGGGAGACCAGGGGCTGCCCGGTGAGATTGGCGCCCCAGGAGAACGTGGCGCTGGCGAGCCGGGACCAAAGGTACGTCAAAGCTCCGCGATTAGCAGCCGTCATCCAGATTAAAGTTAGTGTTAAAGTTTTCAGGCCGTGAACTGACACGGATTTCCCATCTGTCTGCAGGGTGAGCCGGGGTCATCCGGAATGGCAGGTTTGCCGGGGTTACCGGGTGAGGATGGAGCCCCGGGACAGAAGGTTAGGATGCCGACCTGTTTAATCTCTCTCGAAATAATCGAATACGAGTTCAGTGAATATGTGTGTCGCTGTGTACGGATTTAGGGCGAGCCAGGAGCAGTCGGCCTCAGGGGGGCGGATGGGGCACCTGGGATTGGGTTGCAAGGTGAAAAGGTACATAAGGAATATTTTGGACGCTCCTTTTAATAAGTAAGAACTGTCAAACTAATCATTTTATTTTCAACGTGGCTCTAAGGGTGACCAAGGCCAAAGGGGAATACGAGGTTTGACGGGTCCACCTGGTATCGCTGGACCCTCAGGACCAAAGGTAATAGGCCTTTAGGTTCTAACTGATAAAGTAAAACAAGAATTGATAGACATTACCTTGTTGTTTTTACCTGTTCTTTATCTTTAATCTATTCAGGGAGAACCAGGAGCACAAGGACGGTCCGGTTCTCCTGGTCTACCTGGACGCTTCATCACTGGACCAAAGGTAATATCTCAGTTTTGCAGCAGTTTAAAAAAAAAGAAAAGAAAATATATGTCCCTTGCATATTTCCAGCTTTGTATATAGAAGTGATAATTGTCTCTGTGAAGTTCCTTCAGGAACTCATGTCACATGAGGCAATTATCACCTGGTTCACAGAGATGTCATGTGATCTGACTGAATATACTTTATTTATCCATAAAGGAACCGTTTTTTTTCTTGTAGTATGTTATTGGAAAAGAAAAAATGAATACAAGGTTTAGCATTCCTTGAAGGAATGCAAAACTAAGATCGCTTTAAACTAAGATCATGTTATGATGTGAAGGGATGGAGTCTGAGCTGTTTCAGTCAAACCTTGAAAGTAACGTTATCTGCAATCCCATAATATTGCGAGATTTTGTTAAATGTGTTTGCACTCAAACTATATGTTGGGGATGATGCATAGCTACTACCACACCAAATTCCAGCTCAATATCTTTAAAATTGGCTGAGTAGTAGTCATTTTTGTGTTTGCTTAGGTCAATTTTCTGTGGCGGCCATTTTGATTAAGGTTGACTCCAAAAGTTAATGAGTTGTAGATGCAAATCCAGTGATTACTTTCTGAAGTTTTCATTAAAATCCATCCAGGGACCCATGATATATTTTGCTAACAGACAGAGATCGTTGACTCCAACAGATAAGACCACAGTTTAAAACAAAGGTCTTGTGCGAGCATTTTGTGATTGAAGTATGTGATGGGGATCAGTCTCATCTGCCTTAACACCAGATTTTATTTAAATATCTGTAAAACTGAGTGAGGTTTAGCTGCTTTTGTGTTTTTTAACGTCATTTAGTTGTGGCGGCCATCTTGAATTAGGTTGACTCCAGAAGGTATTCACTTGTTGATGTCCATCCAGTAAGCACTTTCTTGGAGTTTCAGTGAAATCCATGTATTGGTTCAGGAGATATTTTGCTAACAGACAGACATATTTTTTGCCTTAATAAAATAGTTAAAAGAAGGGTTATTTGGATATATAATAAATAGTGACTAGAGTTTTTGTGTCAGGCAAGAATGACCTCCTGGAGCAGTGAAGCAAAAGAAACCAAATAAAATGTTTTTTTTGTTGCTTTGACTGCTTTTAAAGCAAACCGAGTCAAGAGGTGTTGAGTTGGAAATGAGTTCCTACAACCAGGCATCAGGGAAACAGAATAATCCTTTACCAGAGTTTGTGCTGAGTCCTTGCAGAGACAGGTCCTTTCTTTTCACTTTTGTGTTCCTGACATCCCTTTAACTCATCTGGGATTTTTGGATTTTTAGTTTTCACTGCAGAAAGCTCCATCAGCTCCTCCTGGTAACATCTCTCTGGTCGGCATGTTTGCTCATTGTAACAGATGTTAAAACTACCAAGTACCAGCAGAAATCACTCAGGGAACACTGAGTGCAAATCTGTCAAAGTCTGCTTTTTTTTTAAATAGAACAACGCTTCAAAGAAACAAACCTAAAGAAACAAAAAAAGAAAAGCAAAATAAAAAAGGCATTTCTCATATATCTGCTTATTTTTCTGAGAATTCAGGAGCTCTAATGCAGCTGGAACACCTCCGAATGGTGACACACTGTTTATGTGTATATTTAGACCAATGCAACGAGGTTAGAATATCAATTTTCTAAAGATAAGCAAAATAAAGCACCGTGCTATTACGCAGCTATATAAACTTGAAGCACAGGCGACAAAAATAAAGAAGTGAAAAAGTTCTGCTCATTAGTTATAATTTGACTTCAGGCTTTTCATGCAGATAGCTTTACTGTGTCGTATCTGACTTTACTTTTCCTGTTTTAATAGATAAGAGCTCCAAACCATTAAAACCTCCAACAGCTTCAACTTAACGGTCTGATTACCTGCCTGCTATTTTTTTCTTTTTATTATGATGAGTGTGTTTAATTTAAGCCGGTGGAGGCGTACCTTCAGCTTACGTTCTGTTTAATGGCTGCAATCTGAGGAATGGCCAGCAGGGGGCGACTCACCTTGTTTCAAAACGTCCTTTTAATTCTTAATGATTTTTGCAATTGAGTTTCTGGTTCTAATCACTTGCATTTTGCTGCATTTTTAAACAAAGGATATTCATTTTGTGGAAAAAAGGTTTATACAGTAAAACAGACAATAAAGAAAGGTGGTGTGTGTGTGCGTGCGCACGTGTGTGTGTGTGCACTTGGTTTTTGTTACCTTTTCAGGACCTTTTCTGATTTAATCACATACCTTGTCAGGACCTGTAGGCCTTATGGGGTCCAAAGCCTGGTCCTGATGTTGTGGACCATCCCTTTTGGATTAGGGGTTAGGTTTAGGGCCAAGGTGTGAGCTAAGTTTAGGTCAGGGTTAGAGTTAGGCATGTACTAGTAATGGTTAGGGTTAGGCTACAGCAATGAATGTAAGTCAACACAATCTCCTAACAAGGATAGAAATACAAAACCTGTGTGTGAGAGAAAAGGTAGTGGTGGGGGGTTGCCCTGTGAAAAAAAATCCTCCCTCCCTGGGGGACTGAAACTTGCAAATTCCAAGGCGCGACGTGTCAAAATACCGAATAAGATGAATCACAATCTGAGTGCATAGAATAGTGTGCGTCATGGTGGCTTTGTGTCAATAAAGGGAACGGCTGAAGGGCCCAAAAGCAGAACTAAAAATGCTCATTTTAATGGAAAAAAACAAACCAAAGTCACGTAACACAAATGTATAAAAAATGAACTAAAGCAACAACCAGTGACAGAGAAACAACTTAAAACAGGTGTGCAATAAAAGAAATGCTAATGAAGGTAAAAAAAGGAACACAACAGGAAGTGTTAAAGGGTTCAGTTAAGATCTTTTTTTAACAGAACATAACATTAGAAACTAAGAAGCCAGAAGATACATTTAAAACCTGAACTCAAAACCAAGAAAAAATAAAAAATACAGAACCATAACAGTATAACACAAACCTGAAGGCTACGCTAACCCTTAAATATCATGACCCTACATCCTGGTTGTCAAGAGTAGCCTGTTTTGTTTGGTGTTGTATTTGTTTGAAAAGGTACATTTGTCATTTTAAAGTGACTCCTGGTTTGTTGTTTGAGTTCGTTGTTACCTAAACCTTTTATTCAGTCGTAGGGAGGTAACAGATGCTAACAAGACCACCACAATGGGACTGTGTGTGTGTGTGTGTGTGTGTGTGTTTCAAGCTGTCAGTTTCATGCTTTGTAAACTTCTTTCAGGGTGATCCTGGCCCGAGTGGTCCTCCTGGTCCAATTGGGGAGAATGGCTATGGACTTCCTGGTCCAAAGGTAAAAGAAAAAAGAAAAAAAATGTTTTTGGTTTTTTTTTGTTGCCAAATACATCCCCAATGGAAACGCTCATTACGTGATTAACATTTCCATGACAACACATTCTTGGATTTCTGCCTAGAAACTGCTATGGAGTCAGACTTTTTATAAACAAGTGCAGACATGTCGTAGCTGAGCACTTTGAAAACTCAATTAGCAGCTAACGGGTTGCAGACGAGGCTCTTCTGACAGTTTGCTGTGGAAGTCTCTGCATCTCGTTGTATTATTTCCACACAAGAATGACAAGTGTGCGTTTATCCTCCTGTTGTAGGGCGACCGAGGTGACCCGGGTCCTGCAGGTCCATACGGTCCCAAAGGAGACGGCTATCCCGGACCCATGGTGAGAAACAGGACCTGACTGTAATCCCATAAATCTTTACATCCGTACCATCCATCTGCACGTTAAACCCAGTTCTTCTCCATCTGCTTCGTGTCCTCCACGTTCTGCGCCTCACTTCCAGCTCAGATTATTATTCGTGGGACATTTAGGACAAAAGTTACAGATTCTGGTCCATGTGCCACTGTTGCTTAGACCAGGGTCAGGTTAAAGTTGTTTCTGTACCTCCTTATCTCTAAACTGTGCCCTACCTTTGTGCTTATTGTTTTTCAGGGCCCTCCTGGTCTGTCTGGACCTCCAGGAGAACCTGGTCCAGAAGGAGTGGGTATCCCAGGACCAAAGGTGAGAATGTGGATCAGTGGGTTGTGATTACAGTTTGCCCTCGGGAGGTCTTTTGGGGGAAAAAAATAATTTTTCTTGGTGTTTTTCTCTTTTTTTTTTTTTTTGGAGTGGTCAGTTAACACGACCGCTCCAGAAAGAACCTGAAAAAAAAGAAAAAAACTCCAGACTGGTCAAAAATTTAATTTGGGCTTCCTAATGGGACAAGACATTTTCTCAAAAACTGCCATAAAAGACAAAAAATGTAAATAAAAAAAAAGAATAATTTTGTAAAATTAAAAATCCTTAAAAAGCTAAAAAAATTTAAAAGTTATTAAAATTTGATATTTGTATTTCAGGCTGAGATACCTTTCATGTTTATAGTGGAAATAAATATTAATAAATAGTATTTTTCAGCAGTTATGAAGGCTAACCGATTTTCCCACCAGTAAAAGTTAATGTCATGACATTAAAGGACCTTCAGAGATCCTGATAAGCTTTCTAGATGTACAGTGGTGACAAAACGCAAAACGAAACAAACAAACAAAAACACTCAAACCCTTTTCAGACATTGGTGTCCTCTAAATGGGTCTTTGTCACATTAACGGGTATGTTTTTGGAACAATTAATAATGAAAATTTAACCAGGTAGGTCAAATCATTGCAACAGGTTCAGCACTCGTCCACAAATCCAAATAGTTTGGAAAAACTGACATTTTCTGCTGTTTTTGCACCTCCAGTCCAACCAAACCAAAACAACAATGGGGCTATTTTGAAAAATTTAATCTACATGTGTCTTGCTTTACCTTGATTTTGTCACCATTAAACTTTGGTCATGTTGTTAAAATGCTTAATATCTGGGAGGAAACTACAAACAATATCAAAGAAAAAAAAAAAAAACAGTCCTTTTGGGGAAAACATTTAGTCAAGCAAAGTTGGTCTTCTGTTTTTTTGGCATGTCAAAGGAATAGTCAGTTTAAAGTGATGCTCTGTCTAATAATTAATAATACTTAGTACCTTATCAGCCAGGATATCAGTCACAGAGTTTGGAGAAAGAGGCAAAAGTCTTCATCCAGGCTAAGCTAATGGCTAACTAAAGAAATGCCATAATTTTTAAAATTGTTTTTCAGGTTTATAAAACAACTCTTTCTTAAAAATTGACATACCGGTCAGTGCAAAGGAACGCTAAATGACATGTAAATGTTTACTTGGTCATTGTTTTTTCAACCGAACAACGTTCTTGTTGCTGCGTGATTGTACACATTGACTGTATTTATGCTAGTGGTGGCCATTTTATCAATTAGCTGAGGTCGCTCTTCTTTCATTTCGAAAGATCTGCTTTTTTAACTTACCCAAATAATTCAAGATGACTAAAATACGGTAAGCTGTATCTTATTTAAGGAGACTTTGCTGCTGACGGTCCCTAAAACTAGGCTGAAGTATGTTTTTCTTATTATTATCTTAAATTTTTTTTTGTCCTATTGTACAGCATTGGCTACCCCTGTGGTTTTTAAAACGTGCTATAGAAATAAAGTTGATTGATTGAACAATGATTGTTCAACTATTTTAGGAATGTTAATGGGATGTTCAGATTGCTCCACCAAGGAGGTTATGTTTTCAGTTCTGCTTGTCTGTCTGCCTAGTGGCAAAATTACTGATAAACTAATAGACAAATTTTAAATAAAATGTTTTAGGAAATGCTGGGGTTGTCACAACAAAGAAGTGATTAAATTTTGTCAGTGATCCGGATTTAATGACCCTATGGCCTTGGTGGAGGTTTATGTCTTCCAAGTTCTTCTATAAAAAGTCTTATTTTTATTTTGTAGGATTTGTATTTTTTTTTAGTACCAAGATAACATTTTTCTACAGTATTTTTAATAGTGTTGTAATAATTTTGTAACTTTTTTTTTACATTAACACTAACCCTAACCCTAACCCTAAGCTCAGTCACATCACGTATGTCTAAATATATGTAACAAAAAGATTGTTTTTTAAAAGATAAATTAAAAGTTAAACTGTAATGCTGCCCAAACGGAGGATAAATGTAAACCATTTCTCCTATGAAAGTTGATTAAAATGAACCTCTTTTCCTTCTGTCCTGTGGTTTGTTTTCTTGTTGAATTATGTTTCTGTGGTTTAAGTGTTGACTTAGTGTCTCCTGTCTCGAAATGTGCAGGGGGACGTTGGTTTCCGAGGGCAGCCTGGTCCATCAGGACCTCCAGGTGAAGGCCTCCAAGGACCTCCGGTAAATCTAAAACCCTTTTGAAGCCTGAGCATCAATGTGATTTCTATTTAATTTTTTATTTTAACTAATATAACTAAGAGTCAAATGCAACATTTAAGGGTGTCTTCATGGTTCAGAGTAAAGGTTTGATGAGATATTACCCTTAATAAGGGTAATATTACCCTTAATAAGGGTAATATCTCATCAGGCTGTGATACGTCATACTTTGCTTTTATCTGTGGTTGCATTTACAAAGTATTTAGACCAATTTAGGACAAGATTGTTGGGGTTTTTTTGCATCTTATATGTAAAAAGTAGAGTTGAAACTACATGTGCAGTTTTACTAACAGTGTATGCATAAAGTCTTCTTAAATTTATCAAGAAAACACATTCATGATAAAAGCCCCATCTACACTAGTCCGAATTTTTATAAAAACATAAATTTTCTCGAGTTAATCTGATCCTGTCGCCATCGAACTTTGATCATTTGCTGAAATGTTTAATAATTGAGAGGAACATATGTTTTGATATCAACTTTATCGCCACCTACTGGCGCAGCTTGGGTATCTCAGCGTTTTCATTAGAATTGTTTGGACGGAGAGTTTTTTTTTAATAAAATAAGACAAAGAAATCTGTTTAAAAAAATCTGTAATAGAAGTGTGGATGAGGTTCAAGTCAAAGTCTCTGAGGAAGAAATAATAAAAAAATAAAAGCATTGCTTCATCACATGTCCGGACAAGTCCACCATAGGGGGCTTATACTCAACATCCACCAGAGTTCATTTGTTCAGGGTATTTATTAAAATGTGCCCCCTTCCCCCCGACACTCACATGAGTGAAGAGTGTGAATCTCCACAGACGTGTGTGTGTGTGTGTGTGTGTGAGAGATGAGAAACACTCGGCCTAACAGGCATTGATGAAACAACACCCAGCCTCCCATATGTCCTCACAGATCCTATTCCAGTTCCCCGTGGACTTCAGAGCAGCATCTCTGCTGGTCGGAGCGCGTCCACTGTCCTGAAGCAGGAGGCGAAATTTAATTTAAAACTCAAATAAAGTTGTCAAGAGGGGGAGGGGGAGCATATACCACTGACAGATGTCAGATTTGGTCCAGGGTGACAAAATGTTCATGTTGGACTTTTAGGGGTAAGCTTCAGAAAACAGAAATGACCTCAAAAAGGGCTGCTTTTTAATTTAAAAACTAAATTAATAAACTTTAACAGTGTGTTTGGCGTGCATTGTTCTGTAGATTTAGTTACATTATTTCATCTTACCTATATTTGTAATTCACCATTCCCCCATGTAGACTGATTTAGACCCCCCTCAGGGTCCCATTAAACTGTTATCTATGTAGAATTCTTTAGTCATTTGCACAAGAGGCAGTAGCAGCTAGCATTAGCATGTCTGGTTGAGATTTTATAATTTCTCTGCTGGAATAACCATGTAATGCATAACTGACAAAAGTGTAAAGAGTTCAGTAATGGTCCGAATGGCTCTGAAAGGTTGAAGATTGCTGTTGCTTTAAGATGTCTTTGAAAGCGGAGAGCGGATAATGGCTTGTCTGAGTGGACCCACTTCTAAGGCAGGTTAGTGGTGGCTGGTGAACAAAAGGGCAGGAGGGGGCCCCAAATCAAACTCTACTTCATTGACTTTTAATAAATTATGAGACATCAAATGGGAATCGGAGGATTGAAGCCAAAATGGGACCAAAAGATGGCTCCAAATACAAGTTATAGGTCGATGGTCAGGTCTGGCTGTAAACTTATATTAAGCACTTTGAAATGAGCTTTTTAATCAAAGTTTACAGTTAAAATAAGCGTGTCTTGATTTGCAGGGAAACCCCGGAAGACCAGGTCCACCGGGGTTACCAGGGCCACAAGGGCAAGGAGTCCAAGGGCCAAAGGTAGGCTGTCATTTATTTCCTTTTCAAATAAAAACACATGTATCATTTAACACTACTCTGAGCGGTTCTCTTATATGAACTGACATTGGTTTTAGAACATGAATCTTTATGTCACCACCTCTTTTATTTCTGTTTGTGTACTTCAGGGTGAACAGGGCTCCCAGGGTATCATAGGCCCCAGAGGGTTACCCGGAGATGGCTTCCCTGGATCTAAAGTCAGTCACAAAGCTGGGTTTAACTTCTAAATGTGAATTTTTGGGGGGGGGCATTCGTGACCACCTGCTCAAAGCTGTTTCCCTTTGCGATGTGTGACAGGGCGACCGGGGCTCATCGGGGGAGAGGGGGCTCAAAGGGATCAAAGGAGATATGGGAGACCCTGGAACTCCAGGGCAAGCAGTGAGTGACACTAATGAGGCGCTTTTAATGTCCGTTTGTTGTGTTCTGCTTTATAATGACAGGACACGGGGACTGGACCTTAGTTATTCCAGCCACTGTTGGTCGAGTTCATTAGGTTAAAAAATTGTCAACATTTTTGCACAAATGTTTTTGATTAAGGCTTTTTGTGTTTTGATCCTAGGGCCGAGCAGGCGTTAAAGGGGAAGCAGGCCTTACTGTGAGTCTCGTCTTTTTTTTTTCTCTGGTCTCGAGGTATTTCTTGTGTTTATTGACGTTCTCATATTCCGATGATGTATTTATTTCAGAGAGAGGACATCATCCGACTGATCAAAGAAATCTGTGGTAAAGTATCGTCTGGTCTTTGCTGTGCTTATTTTTCTTGTCTGTATTGACTTAACAGCACTAATGTTCCAGGAGGCGATTTAGTTCCTGGCCCGTCTTATCTGTAGATCCTTAGATCTGATTTCACAACTGAACCTCGTCAAAGTGACAGTTCAGCCATGATCTCATGTACAGATGCGATGTGATTCCAGGATGTGGGATCAAGTGCAAGGAGAGGCCCATGGAGCTGGTGTTTGTCATTGACAGCTCGGAGAGCGTTGGCCCCGAGAACTTTGAGATCATCAAGGACTTTGTGACCGCACTGGTGGACCGGGTCACCGTGGGCCGCAACGCTACCAGGATTGGTCTGATTCTGTACAGCCTTGATGTGAAACTGGTGTTCAACTTGGCCCGCTACGTCACCAAAGAGGACATCAAGCTGGCCATCAGGAACATCCCCTACATGGGCGAGGGGACGTACACTGGCACCGCTATCCGTAAAGCCACGCAGGAGGCCTTCTACAGCTCACGCCTGGGAGTCAGCAAGGTGGCCATTGTGATTACGGACGGGCAGGCTGACAAACGGGAGCCCGTCAAGCTGGACTTGGCAGTACGAGAGGCGCACGCTGCCAATATTGAGATGTTCGCCCTGGGGATCGTGAACACCTCGGACCCAACGCAGGCCGATTTCCTGAGGGAGCTGAATCTGATCGCCTCCGACCCAGACAGCGAGCACATGTTCCTCATCGACGACTTCAACACTCTCCCAGGTATGATGCACTTCCGTTGAGCTCATGTTTTCAAACGTCAGGCGAAAGAAAACAAAAGACATCTGTGGAAACAGATGACTCAACAATACACATGGATTAAATACCAAAGAAACGGATTAACGAACCAAAGCAAAGGGGGAATACACTCTGCCAGCAGAAAAGCCTGTAAAAAAGGCAGCTGAGGTTCCCTACATGATCATTTTTACACCAACGTACGACAACTTTTAGTTTGACATTTTGTACAGGACAGCAATCATGGCTGTCAGCTGTCACACACAAGCAGAAACTTATTGTGCTGAAACTGCAGCTGCAGAAAATGTCTTCAAAACTTAAAATAGTAACTAGATTTTAGCCTTGGCTAGGTGCTACATTGCTCTTTACAATGAGATTTTTCAAATACATCTTCATGAAATACTTACTCTTCTAGCAGAATGCAGAACTTGCAGAAAATCTATCAAAGAGGTAGACCTTAAATATTAATCAAAAGAAAACAATCAAGATAAACAGCAAATATAATATTTATAAGGTTCAGGATTGAGTATGAATAATAAGTTTAAGAGGAATGTTATCATCACCTGTCGGTGAAAGGCCCATGTCTGTGTGTGCAAATGTGTCTTTGTCTGTCTGTTAATAAAATATCTACTAAACCACTTGTTGTGGAAAAAAATCAATTTCCAGACACTGTTAGATAAAATCACTCAAACAGATTTATTTATGTATGGTGCCCGACATACAGAGAGTCTTGAAGACAATTAATAATTAGCATCAGAGTCCCAGGTCCGAACGGGAAGCTCTGAATCAAAGCTCTACCTCCAGAGTCCACACAGGAGCTTATATCTAAGATATTAGAACGTTAATAGGCGAGGAGGAGACAGGAAGCAAGGTCAGTCTGGTTTCAGTGAAGAGTAACAGGGTCATTTGGTGAAAACCTCATAAGCATTGGAATTCAGACATGACATAGCCAGGTGTTATCTTATAAAACCTTGCCACAACACACTGCACAGGTTTTAATGAGACACTCAGAAAGTAATCACTGATTGTTAATCCAATTCAAGATGGGCACCACAGCTAATCGACCTTAGCCAACACAAAAATGGCTCTAACTCAGTCAAATTTACAGATATGGCACTAAAACTTGGTGTAGTAGTAGCTGAGAGTCATCTTCAACGCATATTCTTAGCTCTAACTGATCGCCTGAGATGTCACTGTATTGTGTGACGTTGCACATACAGCTATAGGCAAGTTTGACCAAAACAACTATAACTCTATCATTTCTTTGGGCTTTTATTTTGGAAGTGGTGAGCCCTGAACATTTAGGCTACCAAAGGAATTAAAGTCATTCAAAAGTGTTTTAGACTTTACATATAAAACTATCCCTTGTCCCAGACAGCATGCATCATGGACGGCCTTCAGAGAACCCTAACAAAGTTTTCTTTCTCCGTCGTTTCTCAGCTCTTGAATCGAAATTGGTCAGCCAGTTCTGTGAGGATGAGAACGGAGCCTTGATATATAACAGAATAACCAATGGTTACAATGGTTACAATGGTTACAACGGAAACAACGGCAACAGGATCAGCAGTGGGAGCTACGCCACAGGTGGTTACGGCTATAGGCCGGTGACGAAGGAGGAAGTACCGAACGGCCAACAGCCAGGCTTCAACTTTGGTAGCGGCACTCAACACCAACAGGGCCGAGCAGAGACCACATCGGACAGCAGTAAAGGATCCAGCACCGGACTGGTAAGACACACAGAATTACAACTGTACATGAACTTCATACAAAACTCCTCCTAAGCATCATTTATCCTCAGCAGGGAGGAAAAGACCAGAGTGCAAACACAGAGACGACCAGCTCAGGAACTCAACGTGGGGACACATTTGACCGCGACACCTCGGGCGACAAAAAACCTCTCTCTCCTGCCAGAGAGGACTCATCCAGTAGCAGAGGCTCCTCTTCATCGTCCTCGTCATCCTCTATAATTATCACCACATCAACTTCAGGGGGATCTGTGCAGAATGTACCTGTACGCAGACCATCCCTGCCCAAAGGTACCAAAAATCTGTTAAATTCCTGTTTTTATACTTGTAGCATTTTACTAAAAGGGATAGTTCAGATGTTTCGAAGCATGGAAATGTCATGAAGAAATAATTTGTCACCTGTAGTAAATAGAACTTTGAATAACCTCAGTTGGAGCATTTCCAGAAACTTGTCCCTCAGAAAACAGAAGCTTGTGCAATGAGCCTAGACTCCATATGTGTTTATATCGTGGAAGTAAAACAACAAAAAAAAGATTCAATTCATGTCCTAGAGAAAAGGATGATGCATCAAAACAGTCTCTTCAAATGATTTAAGACCTTTAGGAGGTCTTGCCACTTGACCAGCCATGTCCTTCAGTGTTAGCAGCCAGTATTTTCACCAACAAACAGCTTCAGTGCTTAGAATTTTGTTAGTAATCACCATACAAAGAGAGCTTACCTTAAAAAGATTGATAAAAACATCCAGATCTATTCCTGCCAAGCACCATATTCTAATCTGTGACCATCAGCTTGGCAAGATAAAAACAGTAATTTTAGGAATTATTCAATTGCTGAAAGACATAAATTCTTAGCAATTTGTTATTTTCTGAGTGAGCTCAGCTCAGAAGGGTGGGCAAAAACGATCCTTGCTGGGAAAGACTGGGCAAGAAACAAAAAACTTGTGTCTAAAAATATCCTGGTAAGCTTGGCAGTTTTTCTGGAAATGTCTTCATTCAGACAAAAACACAGATAAGGACAAAAAAAAGTAGCTACACAGTGTAGGTGGTATTGTGGCGCTGCCATGAAAACACTCCAAAAATAGGAAACAAGGCAACAGACATAAGGATGTTAACTACTATTACTGCTGTTATGTCAAAGATCATATTAGACACGGGGTTATGATGTCATTGTTTTCAAAAGGTTGATTTTTGGCCATCTACATAAAAATGCATAAGTTGATTTACATTTTTTTGTTTGTTTTCTTTTTAATTTTTGGGCTCTTAAAAAATTGTTTGCATGTGGACACAAGGCTGAAACGATCAAACAACTTTTGCATTTTCATAAAACACTGTTCTCAGGTGGACCCCTCCTGAAAAAAAAAAATAATAATAATTACCTTCACGTCAGGCAGGGTGGTCAGGGGTGGGGAATTTAATTATTTTGGTAATGTATGGGGGAGGACGAGAGGGGAGTAAAGGAATGGCTGACCACAATACAGTGTATGCTAATAGGGTGAGAAGTCATGCCGCCATCTTGGTAGGTGCTACCTGGGCTCCTTAAGTTACTGCCAGCATGGATACCTACAGAAAAGACTAAACTCGGCCTAGGAGCCTAATTATTTACCATTATCTGCTACAGTTATTGGAATCATTTATTTTAGTTTTTATGTTTGAGTCTAATACATTTTTCAGGCTATTTTCAGGGCATGCTTTGAAACAAGGGGGACAAGAAAAATCACAAATCTAAGTATTTTCTTCATCAAAAATATTTTGTTGCCTCAGCAACTATTGTAGTGTCTAGTCTTGTGTGTTTTTATTGTATTACACATTTGGTATCTTTGTCAAACTTTCTTAACAAGCATAAAAACTGATGTATACCAAACTAGATAAGTAGTTACACTCCTTATATGGGCATATATTGATGGTTTACATAAAAGGAATCAACAAAATTGGTGGCATATCAGCTTTTTTTTTTTTGTAGCATTTCATGTCACAAAATATTTTAACTGCTGTCCATTGAGACTTTGAATTAGGACCCAGAGGGAGGTGTAACACTAGGAAACGGGATTAGGCCTAATTTCTTGTCACCACCTCTCTCTGGCATCAAATTGAAGTTTCTGTTGCATCTTAGAGCACCTGATTATTTTTTTTGTAAGGTTTTAGCCCTCCTGTGGAAACGGAGATCAGAACTTTCTTCTTCAGATTAGTTTCTGAATGTTAGTTCTCTGAGAGGTAAAGTTGTTTAATGGACTTTTAATGGAGTCGCACTTTAATCTGCATTAGACCGACCTGAAGTGGAGGAGAGTGTGCCCACAGCAGCAACTGCTAATAACATTGGTCCAAATCAGAGCCGGAGCTCCTGCCGCGAATGTCACATGATGACAATCTGTGGTAAAGTGTCAGTCCGGTGTGTTTAGTGAGCCGGTGGCGGCGAGGACACAGCTTTCCTTGATGTAGCCTTCACGCTATGTGTGCAGCGAAGCAAGGAACAGCGAGGCCAATTATTTTTGAAGAAGTGTGGCTATTACTGTGGAACCGGCTCCTTCCTGAGAGCCCGTTGAGGAGCGGTAATGTATTATTTGTGTGTGTTCTTACGTTCTTGTTTTTTTTTTTTTTTCCCCCGTGCCCATATTTTTGCTGCAGAGACCATACCCTCGGACCCTCGCTGTGGCTTGGTTCTGGACCAGGGCACGTGTCGAGATTACAACATCCGCTGGTACTACGACAAGCAGGCCAACGCCTGCGCTCAGTTCTGGTACGGGGGCTGCGGTGGCAACAAGAACCGCTTCGACACCAAGGACGAGTGCAAGACGACGTGTGTGGCAGCCAGAGCCACAGGTACGCTTCGTCGTGTTCTTCAGTTTTTATCAATGTCCTTCATTATTTCCTGGAGGTAGTAACTTTATTTTGTTTCTTCAGGAGGCTGAGTGAAGGCATCTGCTGTGGACACTTCAAGGAGGGGCAGCTAAAACCAGGCACCAATATGGAAAGTTTATTAATAATCCTCAGGATGTTACATGTTCGTGTGTGTTTTAATGACAGTCTTCGTGTCCCCTCCTCCAGGACTTCTTGTAAAACTAGTCTTTTTCTAATTACAGTGGAAAGAGAAATTTGAGACGCTTCTGTTTTTAAGGAAAGCTGGGGAGCCTTGATTATTTCTACTCAGGAATACAGATGAGCTCTCTTTTAGTGAGCCGGCTTTTTCTTTACTTTACAGCTTCTGACAGTTTTCCTCACACGCAGAAACCACCGAGGAGATAAGATGGACTACATGTGCAACATGAATAATAGCTCTAATAAAAGACATCTGTAAATCAATATGGCAAAAACAAAACAAACGGTAGCTATGAATACAGTAACACAGCAGAGATAAAGTCTCATTACTTATATCAATAAACTCCTTGTTTTAGTTTTATATTCAGTACTGTGACAAAGTCATGAGTCATGCCTCATTTCTTTCCACTTTTCTTTCAAGCAGCCAGACTTTTTTGTAATCTTTTCAGATTATATTTGGATATTTTTTTAAATTATGCAGTAACAGACATTAATTACATTTTATTTTCTGTGTTTATTTAACAAGTTTTACCCTAACTATTCTAACAAATGGTGAAATACCCATGATGCACTACTAGGGGTCGAGAATGGTTACTTTAGCGACACATTAAAGTGCAGAGAAAGAAAATTCAGCTCAGCTAAAGGTTTCCCAAAACAATTCTTGTTTCAATTTCCTCTCAGATATTAACCATTTTGACACACTATTAAAGTTCAATGTCAACAGGATCAGGATAAAGGGAGACAGGAGAAGAATACAGGTAAAAAACTGCCCCATTGTTGTTTTGGACACAAATTGGTGGAATTGCCAAGTCACCATTTCTGAAAAGCTCCGCATTTCAAGTCCACACGGATCCACCAAAAATCTCAGTTTTGGAAAGTATCTTTTTTTTTAAATCTTAGTTTTTCTCGTCAAAACTTTAAAAAATATATCTGGAGTCAATTCCTACAGAGCTACTGGCTGAAAACTGGACATACAGTAAATGATGGGCTGAAGGAGCTCTTGGCTCTATTTCTAGTCTTTACTTAAAGTTGTAACTTTTAGAGACTGTTCAGACACTCAGATTCTGCTTTAGACTTTTTAACCAAACACAACTCTTTCTTTTTTTGGTCCTTTGCTTGTCCAGTTTGTTGGACATTTGAGGACACGCTGCTCACCATGCTGAGTAGGGGTGTAATAATACAGGAATTAGTACCGAACGGTCACAGTACAAACGCCACCGACTCATACATGCAGTCAAACAAAGAATCCAAGTTTTTGTTTGTTTGTTTGCCTTTTGCTCACTGCCACAGCAGACAAGAAATAGTGGAATATCCTTTTTAAAGCACCCAACACCAATGCAAAGCAAGAACAATGTTCAGAAAAAAAAGACGTTTCTCGGTAATCCAGAGCAGCAGTGGAGAGTGAGAGGTGGACATATGGAAAGCCAGAAGGATCATATTTGGCATACTTTAAACCACTTTATCCTCACTAGCAAGGGTGGTTTGTTCTTCTGTCTGCTTCAAGGATAGTTATTGTCTGTTTAAAATAAGACAAAAAAAGAAGATTTGGCTTTTGTTCAGTTGTGCCAAACTGTAACTTTAATGGGTTTTTACCAAGCCGTGATTTATGAGTTCCATTACACTTCTAATACTGAGATATGCCAATTTTTTATATTTTTTTAAACTAATTTAGAATCACTCTTGTTGCATAAATAAATATTATACTGTGTTTTTCATACATTTTTCTAATAAAATTGGGATTTATTTTGTACAGGCTGATTTAAAAAAAAGAGCCTAAATATCCATTTTTAAAATGGTCTCTATACTAACTTGTCCGTTATGACTCGACTGAAAAACTCAACTGGCTCACCCCTTGAGTTTTTCAGTCTTTTTTTGCCCTTATGAGTCATAAGTCAGGGTTCAGTGGCTTAAAAAACAACCACCAAAACTATGAGTGGTCAGCTACTGGACTGAAAATGAGTGAAAAAGAACTAATTACTGAAAGCTGGATAAGTATAATTACAGGAAAGTCTGACTCCTTGGATGCATAAAACCAGGAGAATGTGGGGTGGCTCAGGATTTTTGCACAGTGCTGTATTCACAGTAACGATATGGTTTTTGTGTGATTTAATGGAATCACTTTATACATCTGAATGTGAGTTTATTTCAGATTTCTTAAATAAAACAATGTGATTTTTTTGTTTTGTTTGTTTGTTTACTTTGATCTGATGGAGAGTTGCACTCACTGGCCCCTACTGGGCCCCCCTCCAGATGTCATCTAGTATTATGGTACTCAGATGTACTGATTGCAGAAATACACACTGTACTGTGTACTTCTCAAACAACGTAAACCAGTTCGATAAATCTCATCCTAATTCCTGTTTGAAAAGGCCTTCCCTTCGTTATACACGATTAACGGTAACTAACTGTGACATGGAGTGTCACTGGAAAGGAAGCAGATTTATTTTCAGATTTCTTGATGTAAATGAGCTACAAGGAACAAGTGGACTAAATTTTAAGGTTGTACCTGACATGTGCTTATAAAATAAAGAACCAAGAATAAAGTGAGCATTTTTTTCTTGAATATTAAAAGTAACAAATGATAATAATAAAGCAAGCATAATATATTTTCCATTTACTTCAAATGGTATTTAAATGCAGACATGTTTGCGCCAATAATTTCTTGTTTCTTTCAAGGTCTATTAAAAAAGTTTACACAAGGACAAATTAGGGCTAATATTAAGGTAGAAAAATGAACGTTGTTTCAAGCAAATGATTGTGAACAGGTGTAATCATTCCAAAATGTTCCAAAAACTTGTGACAATAAAGTTTTAACTCCTTTTAACATTGTGATTATCTCTAAAAACACAAGACCTCTTCGTGTTAATGGGAGGCCAGGAGCTAAAAGAAGCAGAACACTGGTTAAAAGATTTTTATAAACTACATAAAAGCCAAAAAGTAACATAAATCGTAGCTCAAAGTAGCAAAATGGTAGCTAGAAGCTGAAAGTGGCTAAACTGACGCTGATTCCTGTTTTCTTAACCCTTCAAACATAAAATGTGTTTATAACTTTAAATAAAAACTTGACCAATTCACCCCCCCCCCCNATAAACTTCTTAGTAGCTTCACTTAATCAAAGCATATTTCTGTATTCAACATTTTTCCCTGCTGTCTGTTTTTCCTGTCCTCCTCCGTATCTTTTTGAGTCCAAATCGAATACTTAGAGTGAAACACCAGCAATTTGTTTGTGATAAACTCCATTCTGCTGCGGCAAGAAGTTGTAAAGTCCAGGATTTATTACATCCTACAATGTAGGATTTGAAAAATACTTTAATGTATGATTTTAGGAAAGTCTACTTTCGATTTTTACTTTACATTTGATATTACTAATGGCAGCACAGTTATGTACTGAAGCTCCTCTCCTCACATATAAAACTGTCTGGCCAAGGGGGGGCAGTAAACTTATAGGGGGTGGCCATTGCCCCCTCGGGCCCCCCTCTTAGTGGCGCCCCTGTTATCTTTTCAAAACATTTAAATTTCTGTTTTCTTTTAATTATTAAGTAAAAGTAATTTATGTTGTTTTATACATACAATAAAATCCTTTAAAATTTTCTGTCCTTCAACATTTTCAGTCTAAAATTTACTGCGCAACTGGATAAAACATTCCAACTTTTGCCTAAAATTCACTGTAGCTTTAAGGTCGTAACAGAGCTTCCCCCCCCCCTTCTGCTTAAATTGCACTTTAGAGAAACTCCTCGACAAGTAGTCTGATCTATCTTTAGTGCTGCCCACAGGAGAAATGTTACCTCACTCTGCACTCAAACTTTATCCGACTGAATCCCACACGCTGCTATTGATCCAGACACATCATTCATCGCTACCTCACCAGTTCAGAAAACCAAATGTAGCTTCAAGCGTCCAGAAACTTCTTCTTTTTTTAAACAAATAAAAATAACATTTATTCAATCTTTCTAGCCCTCAAATGACTCAGATGGATTTAGGTGTTTTAATCCAGGGCAAGACTTTGTCACTTATTAAGCTACAACAACACATATTCAACCTTTCAGCTGTAATATAATACACACACACACACACACACACACACACACATAAAGCCATGCTGATCGTGGCTGATGTGTGGCTCTCACCTGCTTTTACACACAGCTGCTGCTCTCGAAACTTTTCAGGTCCAATTTTAGCTCCGTGAGTCTTTGTGCTCTCCGGTGTTAGTTAAAAAAGAAAACAATGGGCGCATGAGATAAGCAGTACAACATTTCCAGAACTGGTCTCATAATCAGCTGAACTTTATCATCACCAGCGTTTAAAGTGACAACTGCTTCTTTCATTTGCCAAGAAAAATATTAACGTTAGAGCTGAATTTCCTTCTTAGAAGTAAAAACTTATGGTTATCTGGATTATTTATTAGCATCAAAAACACATGCTGAAACTGCGGTATCTTTTGAACTTTTAACAAACTCCAAAGTACTTCATATGACACTAATGAGCCACTGTTTAAGCTATATAAACAGCATTTATGTTACATATAATCATTACTATTTAACTGCATACGATCTCCATCGTATAGGCTCCAAGTTAAAAGCTACAAAAAGCCACAGCTCAGGACTTTTTGGAGTGCTGGACTACGACTACAAAAATGTGAACTGGTGTATGGGTCGTACGAGTCAGTAAAACTCAAAAATAGATCAAAGTAAGGCAGGCTGGGGTGTGATGGTTAGCTGTCTCTTCACAGCAACAAGGCCTCCCCGGACTAAAACAGACAGGTTAACTTGGGTATGGAAAATGAATGAATGTATAAAGCGTAGGTATTTCTAAATATGACACTGACTGCTGTGAGTATCTTCCTACTTCGTAGTGAGCTATTCAGGGGCTTGACAGCATTGTCTTTACTGTTAGCTGAATCATGGTGGCATGCCTCCAGCCATAGCGCCCAGTTGCTTCTTTCAGTCTGTGATGGCAGCTGCTATGGCCTGGACTTGTGCTGTTCTGAGACCTGGCCCAGTGAGATTCCAGTGAAGGGGGCAGCAGGAGCTATATTTAGAGTGGGCAGGATTAAATTGCTCCGGTCTTCACACCGGGAACTTTTCCTCTGCTCAGCCTTTTCCAGCCAGGACCGACAGCCAAAAGGACCCTCGGCGACCGTCTCCTTCCTCTGTCTGTAGACCTCCTCCATTGTTTGCCTGCTGTAACCGCGCCGCACTCACCATGGACCCCAACGCCATCAAGGAGGAGCTGCGCTTGTTTCAGAGCACTCTGCTCCAAGACGGCTTAAAAGAGCTTCTGAATGAAAACAAGTTCGTGGACTGCACCTTGAAGGTGGGCGACCGCTGCTTCCCCTGCCACCGGCTAATCATGGCCGCCTGCAGTCCTTACTTCAGGGATATCTTCTTCACAGAGGACGGGAAGGAGGTGGAAAACACCAAAGAAGTGGTCCTGGAAGATATTAACCCTTCCATCCTGGACATGATTATCCAGTACCTCTACTCTGCTGAAATTGACCTTACTGACGACAATGTTCAGGATATTATTGCTGTGGCCAACAGATTCCAAATCCCTTCTGTCTTCACGGTGTGCGTCAACTACCTTCAGAAGAAGCTGTCCCTGGGTAACTGCATGGCCATTTTCAGAATGGGCCTGGTACTCAGCTGTCCCAGGCTCGCTGTAGCAGCACGCAACTACATCGCCGATCGCTTTGAGCTCCTTCATAAGGATGAGGAGTTCCTCAAGCTCGCAGCTCATGAACTCTTTGCTGTCATTGGTGGAGACTCGCTGAACGTGGAGAAAGAGGAGCTGGTGTTCGAGGCGGTCATGGCCTGGGCCCGCCATGACAAGGACAAGCGCCTCAAGGTCCTGAAGGATGCCTTCAACTGCATCCGCTTCCGCCTGCTGCCAGAGAAGTACTTCAAGGAGAAAGTGGAGACCGACGAGATTGTGAAGAGTGACCCGGAGCTGCAGACGATAATCCAGGCCATCAGGGACGCCTACAAGGGAAAACTTCCTGAGAAACCCAATCGGAAAGAGGGTGAGGAGGGGGCCGGCGCGGAAGGAGGTGAGGAGGAGGACAGCCCATTCCCTGGCTTCCTGAACGACAGCCGCAGGCATGGCATGTACACACGCGACTTCATCCTGATGATCAATGACACGGCAGCGGTGGCGTACGACGTCAACGAGAACGAGTGTTTCCTGGCCGCCATGTCGGAGCAGGTGCCCCGTAACCACGTCAGCCTGGTGACGCAAAAGAACCAGCTCTACATCATCGGAGGACTGTTTGTGGATGAGGACAACAAGGAAGTGCCTTTACAGTGCTACTTCTATTTGGTGAGCCAATGTCCACGTTCGGAAATATTCTTAAACCTCACCTGCCAAGAGTTCTTTGAACAAACTGATTCCATTTTTCACCTTCGATATTAGACCTAAAAGTTCTTATGGTACCTTCCAGGTCTGGGTTAGATCAAACTTAACCTTCATGTGGCATTCAGCTCAAATTGACCCAAAGTTACAAGGGCTTCTCCACCTCTCTTTGTCTCTCTCTCTCTCTCTCTTTTGAGGGCTCCAGGAGGGTTAAGCATGTTCCAGCTGCTATTCAGAGACTCAAGCTAGCTCTTATTAGCATTACGCTGGATTTTATTAGTTTAAACACGAACATGTTCTGTAACAGAGTTCATCCAAGAACTCTGTTACAGTGATTTATAGTACTGGAATAGTGTTCAGCTGATTTAATGTGACACAAGCTGAAATAAGTGCACATAAATTGTATTCCTACATTAGCTAGCACCACTTTGTATGTACAAGGCAGCCATGTTAGGTTTTAAAGTCAAGGCTGTCAAAATAATTTGATTTGCCAATTTTAAATTTTGACTTTTAGGTAAATTCTAGCTTATTTCTCTGCCTTGGAGCTCAGAAACTCAGACTTCAGAGTTCAAATGGAATGCACCGTTAGCTTGTGAAGCACTGAAAGCCTGGGCAAACAGTTAGCGCAGCCATTTTGTTTGTATATTTTTTTTAATAACTCATACAATCAACTGAAATAAGTTTTAATATGTTTTAATAAGTAATGGTAACTAGTTAGCTTTAATGTGTGCATTTTTCTCTTATTTCCAGCCTATTTTATGCTATCCACTAGTTCTGTAGCTTCATACTAATGGGCAAAATAGATATTAGTATCAATATTTTAAGCTTGCTCTCAACAAGTGTATTTAATTATCAGTACAGCAACAGAATCATATGTGTCCAAATGTGCTTTGAAAGTGAAGCATTTAAAATTAGCTTACCACGCTGCCTTCTCAGGGAATATTTAAGTTGATTAAATTCCTTAATTTAGCCGTCATGTTAAAGTAATAATAAAGATCAGAACAAAAAGAACAGTGAAAAACTAGAGACTGTGCTATAATTAGCAAAAACGTAGTTAACATAGTTAAAAGCTAAACAGAAGCTAAATCTTTTGCTTTTGCAAATAGTTAAATATTTCAAAAACTATAAATGTTACAAATAATATGAGTCATAATCGAGCTGACTGTTTTGATATTGTATAATGAGAAAATACAACAAAGTATGTAGAAGTAGTTTGATAGCAAAAACCGTGTAGAAGAAACTATGAACAGGAACATAATTATGCTGAAATGGAGCTTCATTTGTCAGACTTTTAAAATGACCAAAGGGACCTTCGGTTTATTGAAAAGTGAATACATGGAGACACCAATGTAATTGTTTTTTTTATTGGTATTTTGAATTTTCCACACTATAGTTTGATCCGCTCACATCTGAGTGGGTTGCCCTTCCACCCATGCCTTCTCCAAGATGCCTCTTCAACATCGGAGAGAGCGAGAACCTGCTGTTCGCCGTGGCGGGAAAAGACCTGCAGACCAACGAGTCGCTGGATACCGTGATGTGCTTCGATATCAAGTTAGTCCTGTCCTTTCACATTACGCCGACTATATATATTATTAATACAGTAGGAGTTCACCTGTTTAACCCACTGAGATCTGAAGCTCTCTTTAAGTACAGCAGTAGTGACGTGAAGATGAACCGGTTCGTACCGGTTAATGAAACATGCTCTTCACTCTGATCATGTGGATCAACTAATGTTCCAAAAAGAAAAGGTTAACAGATTTTTTTTTTTATATAATTAAGAACTGTATTGTATTGTGGCTAGAGGTTGAGTTGTGTCGTTATTAGCTGTTGAATTGTGTTGCCTTGTTATTAGGGCTAAATCTTACCATGATTAGGAGCTGAATCATACTGAAGTGATTAGGAGAATCGAGATACGTATCATATTGGTCACAAGACCAGAGATGCCCAACCCTAATGGACAGAAGCAGGCAGGCAGGATTAAATGGGGTGAAATTGTGTTTTTTCTTCAGTAAGATGAAGTGGAGCGAGACCAAAAAGCTTCCTCTGAAGATTCACGGCCATTCAGTCGTCTCATACAGAGGAATGGTTTACTGCATTGGAGGGAAAACAGATGACAAGTGAGTAAAGAAGCCTAGTGTGTGTGTGTGTGTGTGTGTGTGTGTGTGTGTGTGTGTGTGTGTGTGTGTCTTTATGGTCTGACAATCTACCAGCCATATGTAGCCATTCTTGTCATTTATTCAATCTTCTATACAAGACTAGATGACTAGAACTAAACACAGGATATCAGCACAAACCCCTCCTACCAACTGTCAGCACGGTGGTGGAGACACCTTGCAGTTATTGAGTCGACTGCAAGGTCGACTGTTTCCCAAAGGTTTCTGGAGTCAAATGTGAGGCCATCTGCCCAACAGCTGAAGGTCGGACCAAACAGGGTCATGGAACAGGACAATGATCCCAAACACAGCAGCTGTCGTAAGATGAAGGCAGGAGAAGAACCCAAACGCTAACAGAAGAAGCCGGCAGGCATATGTAGAACCAATGTTTTCATCTAAAAGTGCAAAGAAAAGGTGTTGAACAGACAGGAAGAGACTAAAACTAAAGTAACTAGAGAAGTTGCATTTCCTGCGAAAATGCAGTGTGAATGCTTTTTTTGCTGAATGATTTTGCTGAAAGCGGCTGAAGATATGCTGAACAGCTGAAGTTTAATGAAGATGCAAAAAGTGGAACAGAAGCTGATTTGTAGAAGATTTGCATAAGGTAGAAGAACAAAAGCTGAAAGAGGCAGAAATTAGTTTGAAAAGCTGAAATTAGTTGAAAGAAACTGAAAATGAGAAGAACAAAGCTGAAATCAGCTGAAAGAAGCAGAAACAACAAAAAGAAAAAAGCTGAAACGAGCCTGAAAAAAAATTGTCATCTTTAAGCCCATAGAGCTAAGAGGTTTGGCCTTCTTACTGTACACGGATCCAGAGATAAAGCCTTCTTTCCCATGTGACCTTGACCTTTGACCTTGAAATCCATAGGGCTGACCCCTGACACATGAGGGTTCTAGCTGTGA
>NC_051452.1:13376291-13411021 GCF_001649575.2 Kryptolebias marmoratus | reverse complement strand
AATTGCACCAATACCAAAAGTCATAGCCCACATGGCACGAATGAGCTGAACGTTTTGATATATGAACGGTTGAAATAGCTGAAAAATTGTGGAAGGAGATAGGTGCCAAAAAACGTACGGAATAGTTAAAGAATAGATAATAGATAATAATAGATAATAGATAATAAAGAGAAACAGGAAAACAATGGTGTGAATGCTTAAAAGCATTCACACAATAAAGAGAAACAGGAAAACAATGGTGTGAATGCTTAAAAGCATTCACACAATAAATGCTCACATAGGGAGCTTGGATCAGAGCTGAGGGTGTGACAACTGAATGTGGAAACTTTGGGGCTCTAAACACAGAAGAACAGCTGAGAGAAATTACACATCAATATCAGGTGAGAGGAAGGGAGCCAGAGACCAACTCACCCAGTCTTTCCAAAATAAAACAGGAAGTACTGTCATGATTTCTAGTATTTTTTGAGTTTGTTCTTAGTTTTGGTTTTGGGTTCTTGTTTTTCCTGCTTTCTTGGGTTTTATTCTTTCCTTTGAGTTTTATTTTATACTTCTGGTTTTTGTTCTCATGCTCTGTCTTTGTCTCTGCCTCTTGGTTCTATCCTCATTGTCTTTGTTTATCATTATCCTCTCTTTGCCCTCAGTCTACTCCTGGTTTCTGCCACACCCATCTCCACCTGTCTGTAATCGTAATCACTCACCTGTGCCCACTTCCCATGATTTCCCTGTGCTTTAAAGTCTGGTCATTTTCTCCACCTCCCTGCCAGTTCATTGTTGATGTTGGTTGTTTGTGTTAGGTTCAAGTCTTGTCTCTGGTCCCTACTCGTTTTGCCTTGCCTTGCCTTGTCTTTGTCTACTGTTTGGGTTTTTGTTATAGTTGTTTTGCTGCCACGCCAGCCCTTTGTTTTCTGTTTTGTTATTTAAATAAATTTTAGTTTTTTAGTAGTGAGTCTGCGCCCTGGGTTCCTCTTGCTCTCCACCTCTTATGACAAGTACATAGAAGCCAAAAGTAAAGCAAAACTAAAACAGCAGAATTGGTGAAAAAGAGAAGAGTCGAGGTGTTGCAATGGGCCAGTCAAAGTCCAGACCTCAACCTGACTGAAATGCTGTGGTGAGATCTTAAAGCCATTTTTCGATTGTCCAGTCTCAGCACGACTCACTTTGCCTTAATTCGACCTGATAACCTAGTGCTGTCACGATGTGGGTGGGTCTTCATTGCGTGGCCGCATGAAACTTACCGCCATTGGGTAAATAAGTGAAATAAAGTCATAGAACACCCAGCAGAGTCCATTTGGTTCAGCGCCATCTGAACTGAGTCATCCGCCATCAAGCATGGAAACATCTGCTCCTCCTTATAGTAGCACAGTGTTGGTTTACAAGTTGCCATTTTATTATATATATATTTTAGAAAAGTAAATAAACAGCAGGACACAGTGTTTTAAAATGGTGAGTTTCTTATGAAGGAGACGCTTTAATGATTGACGTCAAATCTTCAGCTCGACTCAACTTGCTTGGAACCTCGGCTGAGACGGTTCTAAGAACAGAGGTGAAGATGGGCGGGGCCAACCAATGAAAAAAACTGAACGAGCACCAGGTCGACCCGAGTAGAGCCGAGTCGACCCGAGTCAGGCCTGTGGAAAAGGGCAATAAGAGAGCTGAGTAGAAACCAATGAAATAGAGCAATGTTGGAAAGAAGAATGGAACAAAATTCCTCCACAACCATGTGAGAGACTGACTTGAAGTTATTAAATTAGAATCAAAAGTGACAGCTGTCCATTAAATTTGATGTTGCCTCATTTTAAATTGTCCGGAGTTACAAAACATGATTACTATTTTTACAGATTTGAAAAAAACCTTCAGTTTAATTAACAAAATTTGACCTTTTTCAGCAAATTTGCATTTGCTTGCTACCTAAAATGGCCATCAGCGTCAACATCATGGTACAGTTGATGTGTAGCAGTTTCTGACCAGCTTTAATCCTTCCTTTCCCCCCTTCACAGCAAAGCCCTGAACAAAATGTTTGCATACAACCACAAGCAGTCAGAGTGGAGGGAGCTGGCTGCCATGAAGACCCCCAGAGCCATGTTTGGAGCCATCATCCACCACAACAAGATCGTGGTGGCTGGAGGCGTCAACCAGGAGGGCCTCACCGCCACGTGTGAAGCGTATGACTTTACAACCAACAAGTATGTACAAATTACCCGCTTCCCACAACCACCTTTAATACTGGAAAAACCCACTGCCACCTATAGAGCCCACTGTTACAGACACAACCTTTGTATACAGAATACATATCTGACTACATATTTAAAACAATAGTTAAATAATGAAAGTGACAGCTCTGTGGAAAGCCTACAAACATTTAATATCTTACCTGTTGCAGGTAGCTCTTTGAACTACCTCAGTTTAGAGGAATAAAGTTGAATTTTGACCGGATTGATGAGCTAACAGCTAGTCTGAGGACTGCTGCTGTCATATAACGACTCCGTTAACAAAAATCTCTAATTATTTTATGAAACTTTACACTGCAGTGGTTATATAGTTATATACAAGTGGTAAAGAAGTTTCAAAATAAGACTAAAAACAAATAATAAAGACGGATGGATTCGGTTATATTCCTTTATTTGTGACAAGGAAACAAGTTGAGTTGTCTGGAGGGGTGATGCCTCACAGCTCATTTTTAAAGCACTACTAACATTACAACAAGGTTAATCATTGTTTTCAGAACTTTGTTTCACCCCTGTGATCCCAATTTTAAAACTGTTGGATGCAGTCAGGAGTCGCTTAACTCCTCTTTGGAATGTGAAGCGTTGACGATTCGGAAAATCCCATCTCCTACAGTGAGTGTTGCAGGACAACAAGGATTAATTTTTGCATTTAAAGGCCTACCATATAGATCTTTTTAATCACAGCAAGTAGCGGCGGCAGTTAGCTGTAGCACTTCTTATGCGCTTCCTGCAGGAACATTCAAATATTGCTTTTAAAATGAGCAGGTTTACATAAAATCTTTGAGATTCCAAGTTTTTTTAAGACAGCAGCGGTATACATTGACCTTGGCGCCGATCCGACTAGCCGTTAGCTCATCAGTATGATCAGAATTAAACTATATTTCTTCAAACTGTCTGTGTGTTTGTCTGTATGTGCTGCAAAATGTCTCATGAATGACTCGACAATTCAAGAGCTGACCGACATAAAACTGCCTCTAAATCAGCCAGTTTTGCAACCATTGAGCTCAAATTCGGTGTGGTAGTAGCTGAGAGTCCTTCTCAGCACATACACTGAGCGCTAACGGATCAGTGAAGGCGATGCTATACGGCGCAAGATAGATGCTGTGTTTGAGGTTTCACCGAAAAGGCTGCACCTCCAGCATTCCTCAACAGAAGCTGATCTTAGTCTCAAAGTCTGACATGGTGCACATTCACACAGGGAGTGCCAGGCCTTTATTTTGCACTCTTTATTTATTTATTTATTTATTTTTATATTCTGGCTTTGTTTTAATTTGTGGTGACACTTTAATTTACTGCACCACTTCCTCTCAGAAAACCAGACGGCTCCTGTTGGTTCCAGGGGCTACAGACAGAAACTCTGGCTTGTCGTTTCTTCCTGCTACCTGCTCTGTGCGCTGACGGATCCCTGTTTAGTATGAGCTTTAGAGCTTTTTGGGCTTAAAAAGCAAGAAACATTTGGTCCTTTTTGTCCATATCTTGCCATATTTAGCTTAACCGTAATTATATCTGTGATCGGGTTCCTGTTTTTCACTTTAGCCTTGCTGTCTCGCTCTTCCAATGAATTTCTCCAGCAGCCTGATTGTTTGCTTTGCCAAGATTCCTCCCTGAGTAAATAAGTAATCCCTATAACAGACTGTGCAGTTTGTTTTAAAGATGTTCTCACACTCCAACCATGGATGTCACTCCTTCTGGTTCCTTTTGCATCTTATGATTTATTCTTTCTGTTTGCCAACATGGTATGACTGTAAACCCATTTCCAAAAGTTGTGGCTATACATACAGTCATTTCTAACCAAACCTCACAAACTCTCTCTATATATCTGAAGTTTAAAAGTTTAAAACTTGCATTAAAAGTTTAAAACTTGCATTATTGCTGTTCAGTGAAATGGACACTGCAGCCTGAACCACCAGGGATTTTGAGAGTGTTTGGAAGTCCTGAAAAACTGGGTCGTTGTGTAAAACTTAAATAAAAACAAAATGCAATGAGCTGCAAATCTCATAAAGCCATATTTCATTCCCAGTGGAACACATTAAATGTTTAAACCAAAATATTCGACAATTTTTGGAAAAAAAATTAAGTAATATTGAATTTTATGGCAGCAGCGAGTCTCTAAAAGGTTGGGTCAGAGCATTTTGGAGGCTGAATCTCTCAGAAGTAAAGATGGGCAGAGGTTCACCACTCTGACAAGAACAGCATCTAAAAATAGTGGAACAATTTCAGAAGAATGTTCCTGAATGAAAGATTGGAAAGAGTTTAAATATCACATCATCTACAGTTCATAATATCATTAAAAGATTTTAAAAGTCTAGAGAAATCTTTGACACTTAAACTCAAGATTAGACGGCCATGATTTTTGGGCCCTCAGGGGCCACTGCATTAAAACCAGGTCTGGTTCTGTTCTGGACATCACTGCATGGACTCAGGAACACTTCCACACATCACTGTCTGTAAACACAGCTCACTGTACCATCCACTAATGCTGCTGAAAGCTCTATCAGGCAGAGAAGAAGCCAGATGTGAAGTCGGCCATCTTCTCTGAACCAAAGCTGATTTAAAATGGACTGAGGCAAAGAGGAGAACTGTTCTGAGGTCAGAGGAATCACAATCTGACTTTCTGTTTGGAAACCCTGATCCTTCGTACTAATGAGGAGAGGGACCATCCAGCCTGTTATCAGAGCACAGTCCAAAAGTCTGCCTCTCTGTTGGTATGGGGGTGCATTAAAGCCTCTGACATGGGCAGCTTACACATCTGGAAAAACACCATCAATGTAGAGAAATATCAACAGGTTTTAGAACAACATATGATCCCATCCAGACAGTCTTTTTTATACTTCAGTAACAATGTTAAACCTCACCCTGCAGCCATTAAAACTTCATGGCTTCATAGGAGAAGAGTCCAGATGCTGAACTGACCCGCCTGCAGTCCAAACCTCTCACCAACCTAAAGCTTTTGATGCATCATGAAACAACAAAATCCAACAAAGACGACCCAGGACTGTTGAACAGCTAGAATCCTCCATCAGACAGGAATGGGCCAACATTCCTCTAAATCCTCCAGCAGCTGCTCTTCTCAGGTCTTTGATGTTTACAGACTAATGGGAAAAGAAGAGGAGATGCTTCATTGAGAGAAACATGGACCTGGAACAACTCTGAGATGTGTTGGTGCCATTAAATTCAAAATTGATTCAATATTTTTTTTTTTTTGTTTTAACATCTGATATGTTTACTGTGTTTCACTGTGAATAAAATATGGGTTCATGAAATTTGCAAATTATTATAATACATTTGGGGAATAGGGGTTGAATAGGGGAGACTTTTACTGTGGAGGATTGAAACAAGTTCGATGAGTTCTGCTGCAGAGGGAGAAATAAACCGCACTTTGGAACAGTTTTAGCTAAACTATAGCACGTTACTTGTTGTTAAAATGCACCCATAAGTGTCAGCTAATACCAATCTTACAAATTAAACAAATACAACCGTTTTTTACCTCCCGTGTTTCACCGGCACAGATGGGAGCCATTCACTGAGTTCCCCCAGGAGAGGAGCTCTGTGAACCTGGTGAGCAGCGGGGGTCTAATGTACGCCGTGGGGGGCTTCACAATGGTTCAGACGGAGAACAAGGAGGTGGCCCCCACAGAGGTCACCGACGTCTGGCAGTAAGTCGCCACAAGTATTTGAGGGGGCGGCGGGGTTGTGTTTGATGAGGTTGTAACTCTCGTTTTGGTTTTCTCAGGTACGAGGACGACAAGAAGCAGTGGAGCGGCATGCTGAGGGAGATGCGCTACGCGTCGGGCTCCACCTGTGTGTCCATGCGCCTCAACGCTGCCAGGATGCCCAAGCTGTAGACGGAAGCGAACTCCCTTCTCGACACCTTCCAACAAGCCCCGTCCGACCCATGCAATCAGAGCTCGCGTCTGATTCTGCTCGAAACCAGGCTCCCAGCCCGCAATTTGGATTGACCTCTAAAGTTGTGTTTACATTCTTTCTATCTTTTGTTTTGTAAAAAAAAGAAATAAAAAAAAGAAAAAGAAAAAAAAAAAGAAGCATTTGTTCGTCCTCCTGCCTCTGTTTTTCCGTGACGATGTCAGGAGCGTGTTCGAGGGCAGCTGAGGGTCAAAACAAACACGTGATTTTTTTATATTCTTTCACGTAAACAAGAAAGAGAAACTGGATTACAGCCTCGGTGTCCTTGACACTTAAACAGAGGATAACAACACATTTGTGTCAACAAGACTGAAAATACGCCGCAAGTTTAGCGAAAACAGGACTTAAACTGTACATTTAATAAGTTCAGGGTGTGTATTTTAACTCTGGCTCTGAATAAAAGCCTGCTCACACTGAATTAAAACAGTGTTTGCAAATGCTCTTCCATTTAGATCACCCGGATAATGGCAAACGAGGTGGCAGAAATGACATAAATTCACACCTGCTCTGTATTTGTGTGTGAGACAGGAAGATGTGAAAAGGATAATAGATGTTCGGGAGAAAAAAAACACGAGTGCGCGCTGCTAAAAGTTTGCCCTTGAGACACTTGAGAAAAGCTGATCTTGGACATTTTTAGTGCTCAGACACAAGGAGGGGGGAATTAAATAGCAGTTGAGATGGACGAGCAAAAAGCAGCCGAGGTGTCAGCTTAAGCATTAACAAAACATTTTTTATTATTATTATTTCTTCAAAATTAAAGTTAAGCACTGAAGAAAAGTCCTGCATTAGACAAGGGCTACCATGCTAGCTAGGAGCTAGCTAGGAGAAAATTGTAGCCATTCAGCTAAGCTTTTGTTATAAATTGGTTTTATTTATTACATTCTAAACCAGAGATCTAGACAGGTCTGATTTAGTTCTGGCTTAAAATGGCGGACTGCGAGGAACTGACACGGCTCATTTACAACCCAAACCAACCCAACTATGATCCAACTGCAACACTGGTTAATCCCTTTATGTCAGGATTTGGGTTCTTTTTGTATTTAAGGTTACTGTTTGTCCATGTTTCTGCTTATCCTGTGTTCAGTTTGAGTTTATTGTTTCTTTTATTTTGTTATTGGGTTGTCTTCATGTTTTGTTTTTGCTCCTTGTGTGTCTTATATTCCTGTCATCATTCACTTTTCCTCAGCTTATCTCTTGTTTGCCTGCCACACCCATCTCCACCTGCTCCATATTATTAATCACTCACCTGTGCCCACTTCCCCTAATTACCTTCTGCCTTTAAAGCCCGGTCATCTCCACTTATCACTGGTCCATTGTCGCTTTCATGCTTTGTCTGGTTCCCCTCGTGTCTTGCCTCTCATGTTTGCTATGTTTTAGAATTTGTTAGCGTTTTGTATTTAGTTTTGTTTTGCTGCCACGTTTTGTTTTTGTTTCTTTTAATAAATTAGTTTTTCTTTTGGAGCTCTCAGTCACAAGTCTGCGCATTGGGTTCGCCTCACTCTCCACCACACCAGACACATTAGTTAGGTGCTTTTTATTTTTGTACGATTCATAAATCGGTGTCAAGTGGTTTAAACGTATAAACCCTTACCTGAAAACGGTTTCTGAGCAAGGACTGGACAGAAAATGAGTAAAATGCTGGGTTTTCCGAAAGCTTGTGCAGGACCGTTTTAAAAGATTACAAGACATTGTGGCTCCTTGGAAGAAAGATTTAAAAAAACAAAAAACAACAAGGTAAAGGGTGGTTTGGAACTAGTGAACAGTGGTGTATTATTACTGTAAACCTGAGTTTCCCACAGTCCTCTAAACTTCCTTGTTACTTCAATGATAAACTGAGATCTGAGTCCAGTTGACCTCAGCAACCTTAAAAAAAAAAAAAAAGAAGACCTTGATTGAAACATTTGTTTCCTGAACAAAGAAAAGGGGCTTTTATTCAGCTGGATAAAACAAATATTTAACAAGCCTGTCCCCCACCGCCTCACGCTCCTCTTAATTCCCCTGAAACCCGAGCTGTGAATAAAGTGGTCCTTGGGTTGTGCCGGAGTTCCCCACGCCTTCCTGGGTGTACGAGACCGATGTGGAGGGTGGGAGGAGGAGGCGCGGAGGGATGGACATGAAAGCAGAGCGGAGACACTGAGGACTTGGAGCCATGCCGATGAGGACACTTGAACCTACAGTAAGAAAACAAATTTTCGTTTGTGAGTCTTTTGTTTCTGTGGCACAAAAATCGTCTGTTTTGAGGTGCATTCTGCTAATAAACTCACATAAGATGCGTTTGGGCTCAGATTATATCATGGAGATGACTCTCAGCTACCACCACACCAAACTTTAGCTCAATATCTGTGAAACTGTCTGAGTTTGAGACTGTGTTGGCTGTTACCAGTTAGCTGTGGTGGCCATCTTCTCTCGGGTTGGCTCCAAAACTTAATGAGTTGTAGATGTACTTTCAGTTATAACTCTTTGACAAATTATGGATTTCATTAAAATCCATAATTTGGTTTGTGAGATAACTTGCTAACAGACAGACAAGGTTGATGCCAACTGTTATTGCCAATATTTTCAGTAAAAATACTGCAGAGTGTGCAACGCTCAAAGTATTCGTCGGGAATGATGCTCAGCTACTACCACAATTATTTTTAATTCAATATTTGTAAAATTGACAGGGTTATAGCTGTTTTTGTGTTTCTTAAGATCAGTTGGCTCTGTCGGCCATCTTCAATTGGGTTGACTCCAAAATTGAATTAGTTGTAGATGTACATTTGACAGTTGTTTTCTTCAAGTTTCATTCAAATCCATCCATAATTTTGTGAGATATATTGCTAACAAGCAGACAGAGTTGACTCCAATAATAAATGGCTAAGTTTTAAAAACCACATCTCATGTGACCAGTTAGCACTTAGAGCATGTGTTAGGGATCACTCTCAGTTACTACCACGCCAGATTCGAGCTCAATACTTGTAAAATTAGCTGAGTTATAGCTATTTTTCTGTCTGCTAAGTTTGCCTAACTGTGGCGGCCATCTTAAATGACACTGACTCCTAAAGTTAATCAGTTGTACATCCAGTAATTACTGTCTGATAGTTTCATTCAAATCTGTCCAGTGGTTCATGAGATATTTTGCTAACAGACAAGACAAACACATGCATGCCCTCACCCGCAAACACACACACACACACACACACGGATGCGGGTAAAAATATTATGCCTGATCATGGGCGATGAAAGGCAGGTTCCAGCCTTGTGACATCATGTTTAGTGTAAAGGAGTCCTCAGAAAGTGGTGCAGATGTCAAACACCCAGGAGCTTCCAGAAACCAAGCTGATGACAACGAAACAAGATATTGTTTGCATGTGAGGTGGTCCGATTGCTTCTTACCGCCGCCTCCTCTCCTGGTCGACTGATCAGGGCAAAGGGAATCATCTTTTACTTGATTTTTAATCAGGGTTTTTTCCCCCTCACACAACCTTGTAAATCAGCAGGGTTCTGACTGATGCTCATCGGTGTGTATGTTTAAGATAGTGATGTATGCTGAAGGTACAGTCTGTATAAGGTTTACCGTCTGAAAGTAATGGTGAATATATGAACTTGCCTTCTACTATCAGCTCTGAAAGTGGTCAACAGTACTAGGAACATGTAAGTACTTCCTGTCCACTGTACTACATCCACTGTGTAGGAATTATAGACTAAGTGTATTGAGTAGTCTGGTTGTAATGTCACATGGTTGGTAAATTGTGGTTTTGATGCCTCACGTTCAGAACTTAGGCCTTTCATCTTGGTTTTGTTTTTTTTATATTTGTGACCCGTGCTGCAAAATGAGTCGGAATGCTCACAGGCAGCAGGGCAAAATAAGTCAAACTATTACCATAACTGAGTTTTGCCCAAAAATGAGCTAATCTACCTTTTAAATTTAAGTTTCTAACAGGTGTGTTTTCAGAAATAATCCTTTGTCTTTAATTTTCTTTGAAACTGACCATTTTTCTCTGCCGGTAGTGCTGGGAAATCCCTTCGTATAATGTTTGGCATCATTGTGAAGCTTGGAGATTCCCCCCCCCCTTTTTAATTTAACCATTGAGATTAAAAACCTCTTTTTCTAAGGGAATATTGGGCGTGAAATCCCGGTGAGATAACTCCAAATTATTAAAAATCAAGTTTTCAAACAAACACACTCCGAATCAAAACTAGCTTGCTGCCAGGTGATAAATTGGCAAAAATTGAGATGGAGAATTTGAACATATTGTCTGAGAAGGTAATCTCAGAGCATTTTTCTAAACACGTCCCATATTCCTCGGACAGTATTCCGGGTATTTTTCAATCCAACATTTTCTGCTGCTTTTGCACCTCCTGTGTTTGGTTAGAAAAGGAAGTGGAGAAACACAAAGCTTTCCAGAAATGTTAACATAGCAGTCTATTTAAAGCTTGTCCACTATAACTAGTCATGCCCAAATCCGAAACAATGTCAGGATCGGGGACAACAGAAAAAAACCCTGAGCGCAGACTCATAGTAAGGAAAAATAAACTAATTTATTAAATAAAGAAAAACCAAAACAAAAGCTGACGTGGCAGCAACAAAAACAAAACAAAAAACAAAAAGCATGGCATGGTGAGACATCAAGGAACCAAGGCACGGAGAACAGCAACAACAAGCAAATGACAATCAATGAACCGACGGCTAGTGAGAGAAAAGACCGGGTATTTAAATGCTGAGGGTAACGAGGGAAGTGGAAACAGGTGAGTGGAGATGATGACAGACAGGTGGAGATGGGCGTGGCAAGGAGGACAAAAGAGAGACAGAGGAGGAGTGAATACTGAGCATGAACAGAAAAAACCAAACTGAAACACTAACTAAAACCCACAACAAAACAAGAAAACAAAACAGAAACACAAAAAATCCAAATCCTCACAGTACCTCCTCCTTAAGGGACGTCCCCCGACGTCCCTAAAATAAAACAAAACCTATTCGGGAGGGTGGTGGGGGGAAAAACAAAAGTACAGGATGGAGGGCACAAACAAAACAAAATCATAAAACCGACCAGGCAAACGGCCTGGGGGACAAAACAAGACATAAAACTCCAAAAAAATGCAACCGTGGCAAAAGTCTGTTAAAGGAACTGAGTTCCGGCGGGCAGCCCATAAGCTGACAAGGCAAAATGTTCCGGCGGGCAGCTGGACGCCGTCCTCGGCGGAGCCAGAGTTCAGGAGGGCGGCCCGGACGCTGTCCGCAAAGAAGCAAAAGTTCATTTGGGCGGTCCGATCGCCGTCCGCGACGTGGCAAGAGTTCAGGCGGGCGGCCCGATCGCCGTCTGCGTCGTGAGCCAAGCAGGCGAGAGCCAGGCAGATGTGGACCAAGCAGGCGAGAGCCAGACAGACGTAGACCCCTCAACTTAGCGGAGCGGAGCGAAGCGCCGACCCATGGCGTGACGGAGCGCAGCGAGGCATCCATCCCGACCCTCGGCAAAGCAGAGCGGAGCGAGGCGTCCTCCAGGACCCTTGTCGGAGCATAGCAGAGCGAGGAGGAAACAAGAAAACAAAAGAGAAACACAAAAAATCCAAATCCTCACAAACAACAATGGAGTCGTTTTTATGGTTGTTTTTATTTGGTCTGTTTTGCTTTATCTGCCTTTTTTCACTCTAAAATTTTGTACATAAATGGTTAATAGCTGAGAGGAAATTATTAATGGTATCAAAATAAAACAAGCTATAGTTGTTTTGGCAGGTGTTTTTTTTTCTGTATTTTAACATTTTGTTAATGTGGATGTTCTCACCACCTAGTGGCGAGAAATGGGTATTTCTGCATTTTTCTTAGAATGTGTGCACAGAGAGGAAAAAAATAAATAAATGCATCAAAATGTCTGTTTAACAAAATATCCAGAGTAATGTTGACAGGGAGGAGGACATTCTCAAATATGAATAATTACTTTTTTTATTTTATTTTTTTAAAAAGTGGGGTTTTGTAAAAAAAGAATATTTACTATTTTATTTTTTTTATTTTTTTTTTTACAAACTCAGTTTGGGGGGGGAAAGGTTAAAAAGTTAATACTGGTTCATGCCAACACCAGAGATGCTACAGCTAGCTGCTGCTGTCACTGTTTGCACTCGCACAGAGCCACAGAATCATGCTGAAATGTCTGTTTGGCGTAAAATGCACGGTGATGCAGGAGTTCCCATGAACTAACTTGTTTTTGATGTTACAGTTCTTTTAAGAGGCATGAGTTCACTTTGGTCATGGCCTCGCTCAGACAAGCCATTAGCTCATTAATCCAGTCTTTAAATGTTCTCTCTGGAAACTACCACCATTGTTTTACAGATTTTTACCAGAATGATAATTGAATAAACAAAAACAAGAAGTTCTGATGTGTTGATAAGAAAACATTACTGTTTCCCATTTCCATCAGGCTTTACCATGGCCAGCGGGAATACCAGCTGCGCCGACGTGGAGGGGCCTTTGAATCGTTACTACCTACCTGTCTCCTACAGCATCATCTTTATCGTGAGCCTGGTGGGGAACACCATCTCCATCTGCATTTACGTGACGAAGCTGCGTCCGTGGAAGAGCAGCAGCATCATCATGGTCAACCTGGCTGTGACGGACCTCCTCTACGCCCTCGCCCTGCCCTTCCTGGTGCACTACTACAGCAACTTAGAGTCGTGGACGCTCGGCGACTTCATGTGCCGCTGCGTGCGCTTCGCCTTCCATTTCCACCTCTACGGCAGCATCCTCTTCCTGTCCTGCATCGCGGTTTTTCGCTACGTGGCGGTGGTCCAGCCACTGAGGGGCAAACAGCTGCAGCAGAGGGTTTGGGGCATCACGGCGTGCTCGGTGGTGTGGGTCATCGCTGCTGCCGAAACTGCTCCCATGTTGGCCTTTATATCCTTACAAGCTGAGGGCAATCACACGAGCTGCTTGGACTTTGCAAGCACCAATCAGACCAGTGTGCGGGAGCATAGCTTGGTGCTTACTGCCCTTGGTTACGCTCTGCCCCTCGTGCTGGTGTTTATTTGCTACATTGGTATCGTGAGGCAGCTGACGAGAGGGCCCAGCCCCAGCAGGTTCTGCCGGATGCGAGCGCGGCGCGTAATTGTGCTCATCCTGGTGGTTTTCGTCATGTGCTTCCTCCCGTATCACGTCCTGCGCGTGTTGAGGAAAGAAACTGAAAGCGGCTCAACGACACAGTGCACGACCAACACGGTGAAGGCGGCGTACATTATCTCTCGGCCCCTGGCTGGACTCAACACATTCTTTAACTTGGCTTTGTACACACTGTCCGGTGATCGGTTCCGGAGGGCCTTCCTGAGCTCGTTTCACTGTGAACACTGGGTCAGCAAAGCCAGGTTACTGCTCAACCTGTCCATCATTACCCGGGGCAGGTGGTGACGTGCCCGCCGCATGACTGATATCACCTGATCCGTTTGATCTTGAGCTATTGCTTCAAATATCCTCCCTTTTTTTTTTGTTCTACCCAGAGACAATAGGCCGTGCCTTTAATAAAGTGTTTTATAGGACTGAAACCTTGTTCAGTCCCTCGTGTGTAAATATGAATGACACCATTTAAAACCTGCAAGATTTAAGTGTGAACTTAATCTTTGCACTTGCTTTTTTTTCTTTTTTTTTAACTTACTTATATGTAAGCCTATTTCTGGAACTGCGTTGATCCTAACCTCATCAATATGATCTTGTTTGCTCATAGTACAAAATTTCTCATAATTTGCACATGGTTATCTCATCAGTATGAGACAGGTACATGAGATACTAAGCATTTAACTCTGGAATGCTAAACCATATTAAAAAGATGCTATGTCAATTATCATTTAGCATCTCATAAGTATGAGAAACTATCTCATAATGAGTATCTCATAAATAAACACTAGCAACTTATATTTACCACTTATTATCTCATAATTACAAGTTTGTATCTCATCATCCTGAGTATCTCATAAATTTAACTTAGCATCTCATATTTACCAAACTACGAAAGATTGTTTTGCATAATTACCTCATGATTATAACTTAGCATCCTATAATTAACACTTAGCATCTTATGAGTGTCTCATAAATTTACTCTAGTATCTCATATTTACCATTTAAAATCTCATTATTACAAGAAGATATAACTACAAAATGGTATCTCATAATTATAGTATGATAATATTGCATAGTTATGAGAGTAACTCATAAATTTCACTTAGCAGCCTATAATTAGCACTTAGCATTTCATACTGAAAAGATGGCATCTCATGATGAGTGTTTCATAAACCTAACTTAGTATCTCATATTTATTAGGTTGTATCTGATAATTAGATGTGTCATAACTACGAAATAGTACCTCAGTTATCAGAGTATCTCATACATATATTCCAGCATCTCATAATTATTACTTAGCATCTCATAATTGTAAAATGGTATCTCATCGTTATGAGTATCTAATAAATGTAGCTCAGCGTGTCATAAGTATCACTAAGTACTAACAGCCTAGCATCTCATAAATATGAGATAGTAAGTTAAAGTTGTGAAGTATATGTTTAATAATAAGTTGCAAAGTCGTAATCATCATGCTGAAATAAGGTTGAGATATTCTCATAATAATGAGATCCAAAGTCACAATTGTGAGATTTGTATTATGTAATAATTATGAGATATTATTATGAGATACTAAGCAATAAATTAAAGTTAATAGATAATCTTGAAATAGTATGATGCTAAATTATGCTTATGAGATTCTGAATTATGAGATCATCTCAAATTAGCAAGGTACTATTTATGAGAAATTGTCATAACTATAGGACGTTCAGGTTGAAGTTAGGAAATAGTATCTCATAATTACAAAAGAATAAAAAGGACATGTTTGGAAGTTTATTTTCATAACGTAATCTTGAGATTGGAATTTATTTATCTCATTATAATGAGATAACAAAGCTTGTTTTTATAAGATAGTGTTTGAATCGGAAACATTGTATTGTGTTATATGTTGAATATATTTTGAAATCGCAATAAACAAAAAGGGTTAATTCAGAAACCTGGAAGCCATGCTGGCGCCTGATTTAAGGTGAAAATGTCACATGAAGGACCATCATCTCCGACCGTCTCCACGCGTCATTACAGCGCTACCAAATAAAGAAACACTCATTCTGGCACCATGATCATCTTGTTATTGACAAAACACGCTTTGTTTTCTCCAGAGAGAAAAACAGCTCGGTTAGCGTCAGATAACAGGAGATATGTTGGACTTCTTTTCCACGAATTGACAATTTCCTCATGCGTTAATGAATTGTCTGCTATGCACTTTGGGGGGGGAGAAAAAAAAACGATTACCTTTTAACCGACAGAGATAGCGCACAGCATCCAGCCCCGCGGTTTGTAACTGAGCTCAGAGAAAATATTGTGTTCACAAGATTTCCCCTGACTAGAGTTCAGCCAAGGACAGTTAATAATTATCCATCTTTTTACCGGGAATGCTGTGAGTCACGCATTTAACTGGCCCGGCTTATTAAAGCACTGCATCGCAGATACAAATGCACTAACGATATAACACAGTCGGACGAGTTAATAAACCGGCCGCATTAATTATTTATTTTTAATCAGGCATCGGCTCTATAAACCCTGAGCTTCACTGTGTCTTCATTAGTCTTTGCTTGAAGTTTCAGAGTTATCATTAAGAAATATTAGCTCTAATATTTAACAGTGATGCTTCTTTATTTAGTTAGGTCCATTTATGTTAAAATCCTCTCCAACCTCCACTTGAAGAAACAGATTTTCCACTTACCAACAGGCTATAATTACCTCTTTTATTTAATTATGTGAAATTTTTAATGTACGATAATAATTTGCTGTTGCTGTTTTGACTTTTAAGTATTGTGAACGCAACATTCATCAAGTTAAAGTAGGAAAATGCTACTCGAAAATAAAAATTAGATCTTTTGTTTTTTCAAATGTATGGGACGGGCAGGGGTGTCACTAGGCCTGTTTTAGGGGGGCTTCAGCCCCCCCTAAAATGTTTTCAAGCCCCCCTAAATAATTTTGGTGTCAAAATTTTTTTATTTTTTTTTTCAAAAATTCAATATAGTGTGGCCAGAATATGAGTTTAAATAAATAACCATATATTATTTCATTATTAACTCAAATATATGATCATAAATCTGTCAGTTTTCTTTTTCTTTACAGTGTAAGGTAGAGATCCTCTTTGGTGCGTCGTTATCAAATCCATTCCACTTGTTCATATTTTCTACAGAAGCATTCTTGTGTCAGTTAATCTAAATCAGTGTTGTGGAACAACTGAGAGATTTTATATAATATATAAAGTCACAGTTAGACTTCATAACTGGGTATACACCAGCTGGCATTTAATACAATATAGTAATATTCAATTCACAAAATAAAAATTAAAAAATGTTCATTTTTCTTGTTAAAACTGTAAACATATTTCCTGTTTGTTGATGTTCTGAATAAAAATATATTTGGTTGCTTAAAACGTTTACACCGTAAGGTATCTGTTAAATGTGTCCAAAAATGTGGAAAAGCAACTCAGGTTTTGTTAGCTGTTTGAGAAATTTTGTTCTCGCCCACTACGTTTGCTCACATCCTGTGCATCTCCTGGGGGCTAAGCCCCCCTTGTCCTTAGAACCTAGTGACGCCCCTGGGGACGGCTAAACACGTTTCTGGATTAACTGCTTTTAAATTATAATTATTTCAAATTTGTGGGATTTTAGGAACAAATAATACCCTTTAAAATGTATCTAACCTTTCTATTATCCAGCACTAAAATGAAATTAATCCAACAAATTACAAATAATTGAAATCCTTTTTTTTTACATCTATGAGGCACAAAACAAAGTGACTTAGTGTTATGAGCTGGGAGAAACTTAAAATCAAGTAAAATGTCAAATAAATTTGAACTACTTTTTAAATATTGGGTGTTTTTAAGAAAAAATTTTACTAATGCCAGTCGATACAAACATCACATCACTAAGAACCACTCACCGAATAATTATTACTATCATTATTATTATTAAATAACAAGTTTTTGTGAGTTTGTCATTTTTCATGACACGCCAGATATTTGTAAAAACAGATTTTCTCCATTTTCTCCTGTCATTTACACACAAGTGCAGTTTTTGGTGAAAATAAAAATATATATTATTATATATTATATATTATATATATATATATAAGAGGAAAAATTAACATGTATATATATCTATAAAAGTTAAAAAACGGTTTATGGGGGATTTTTTGCCAAGCCAAACTAACCATATATTGAGTATATTAGATGTCATTTTCCTGCCTTTTCTTTTGGTTGGGAATTGAAGCCAGCAGGACCCGGTTTATAGGAGCTGTCGTGATGTATTTTTGGAACCAGAGTCTGTGCAGTAGGGACATAGGACTTTAACCCTCCTGAAGCCCTCAAAACAGGCTTTCCAATGCATCCCACCATCTTGCTTTCATCATACATGTCACACAGCTCTCCCCGGCTTATACAGCTATGTTAAGCTAGCTGTTATGTTCAAAGTCAACATAGCTCCTGCTTGGCTGTTGTTGTTGAGAGGATTTCCCTTTTGTTGTCAGACGAATGAAGAAAAATGGAAACAAAACAGCTAGGACCTTCAGGAAGAAGTCATTACACTGGTTTCTTCCGATGAGGGGAATTATCTACAGGTTATATAAGCAGCCATCTTAGCAACATTGTTCCGTTGCTAAGATGGCTACTTAGCAACGGCAGCTGTTGATAAACAAGAAGCCTATCTTGTTAATGAAGCAATAAAATATCAGCATGTCTATGTTTGATTGTAACGTTAACTGCAGAAGGAGTTGACTCCCACAAGAACTGGTGATATTTGAATTTTCTCTGGTCAAAAAGCAGCAGAGCCCAGCATCATTTATGTTTCAGATCTGTTTATCTCAATATCTAAAAGCTCAGTTTCCTCTAATGCTGTATTTTTTCATGGGAAAGAGGGATGGGTGCTTTAATTTTTATTTATTCGGTTAAGATTCTTTGCGTTGACACAGGAGTTAAAAAATCTTAATCAGAAGAGAAAGATGGCCGACAGGAGCAGGACTAAACAGAAAAGCTGAGCTGACGTTTCCTCATTGTTTGTGTTTGAAACTTTGTGAATTTATGCTGTCTGTAACACTCAGAATGTGGTTTATGAAGCCAAAAAAAAAGACATTAGGACAGATATGTCACTTCAACAATAAATATTAAATTAATTTACCCGAGGAATTATATTTGTTCTCACAACAATCATACCTCCTCAGAAATCTGTCAGGAGTTGCTACTGTAGTCCAGTTAATCTTTAAGTGATGTTCTGATAGTTATCACTAGTTAGTACTTTATAAACCGTGAGAGCGCAGAGAATTAAGCTTTAAATAACTTATTACAGCTCAAATTAATATTTAAAGAAACAACAGCAAGGTAAGAACTATGTGACTCAACAAAAGTTGATCCCTAAAAAAAAAACACAGATCTGAAGCGTCTATTTTTAATAAAAGTAATATCCCATTTGTTCACATGGAGGGGACGGGACTTAAAACTTGTATCCTGTTCCGGCTTTAACTTCCAGGTTCCGGTCACATCTCTAGACCTCATGGTCGATGAGTTATAAATGTTCTTTCTCCGTAGTTTGACAAGTCAATAATGAAGCCAGATTAATTAATGTCATTATTGTGGACATTCTCGCCACCTGGTGGCACGGGATGGGTATTTCAGCGTTTTTGTGAGAATCGTGGCAATGAAGAAAAAAATATAAACACCATTTTTGAGGGTAGAGCAGACGAGACGTTTACCCTTGGACATATGTTAACTTTTATTAGCTGTTTCTGAAATACTGAGATTGGATAGAAAAAGAATAAATACATTCAAAACTATGACGTGAACACATTTTCCATCTCTATTTTAATTTCTGGTTTTTTTTTATACATATTTGTTTAGTGCACAATATTTGCCATATTAGCTAAAACTTTAAAATGACAAGAAAAAGAAACTTTGTGTGGTTTGTTGTAATATATATATATTTTGGACAAAACAATTTTGAACGCTGTCTCCACGTTCAGTAAGAAAACCCATGAAAGACCGGTTTTTACCGGAGTCTGTTTTACCGGAGTCTGTTCGATGTAAAGTCGATGTAAAGTCACGGCACCAATTCCTCGGCAACAATTTGCCCAAAAAGGATTTTAAAAAAAAGAGAAAAATGTCAGAATATTTGGAGAGGGTGTTAAAGCCTCCTAAAACCAAAGTATTATATTTTTGGAGATCAATTTATTGTCATCAAATGGAACAAACACTCTCCCCCTGACACCGTCTCCCTCCGTAAACGAAGCTTTTATTTTGTTCGTCTTCGTTTTAAGATGACTATCTTTGCTCCGAGCAGGCGGTGAAACTTCAGACTTGTTATCGTGGATTTATAAAATGTTTCGTTTGTACATGCTGCGCGAGTGGAGTCGACAGCTGGGAATGGAAAAGCTATTACCGTCAGTGGATATTTCTTTTTTTTTTCCTTGTGCGTTTCCCCTCCTCCGAAGCGAATCACAGAGCTGTCAGGAAGTGTGTATCACGAGCTCCAGAACAAGGATATTAATATTAGGCAATCACCCCAGCACCTAACTTTTAAAGGGGCTGCTGTCTGTGGAAATTTGTTAAACCTGCTTTGTTTTTTTGTGTTTTTTTTTCTACCGGAGCGTCCGTCGAGCTGTATGGTTCTCAAATTAGGAAAGGAAAGAAGAGAAAAGAAAGCCTTCAGCCTTCTTCTATTTTCTGCTGCGGCGGAGTCACAGCCAATTGAAGTTTAAATGATCAATTTGAAAAGCAAAGAGCCCAGTGATCAATGCCCTAATGGTACAAACACCAATGTTCTGTCACTGTGATAAAAGAGTGCCTGAACTGCCTCTGACAGCTTGTCTTTCAGGCCTGCTGCTCCCCTCGTCCTCGCCGCGAACAGAAAAAAAAAAAAAAGAAGAAACCAATCAGCGTGCGTCAGAGTATCTCGCCCGTGCGTGAATGAGGATGAAGTCGGCGCTTAAGATTAAAGATTTTTTTTTTTTTCTTTTACAGCGAGATAGGACGGTGTGAAAACGAAACCCGTGCGTGGACACGTGCGCCGGATGCTGCGGAATTCTTTTTTTCTCATTTTTAATTTATCGAACACATTTCCTGTGAGAAATTGCCTGGACTATTTCCTTGCTCAGGAAGAAGACGAAGAAGAAGAAGAAATAACGCTGCGGTTCGCCAAAGTTTGTGCTTCGACACTCCTTCTGGAGCCGAACGCCACAGAGTCACGACGAGGGTTTCACTGACCGACACGGCGCTAGATCACAGACATGACACTGAAAAATCCTGATTTCTTTTTTTTTGTTGTTGTTGTTTTCCCTGAACTTAAGGAACATTTTCTCTGATTCGAGGACATTCAAAGCACTTGCTAATGAATAAATAACACACATTCACAACTGCAGTGCCAAAAACAAACAAACAAAAAAAAAGCCATAAGAAAACAGACAAATACAAAATGTTTGTGTCGCCGTGACAAATACATCCATCGTAAATATTAAGACACCGTCCGGCGCTGGGAGCCGGTGGCGGCAGGAGGTCCTGGCTGAGAGGAAACTGAAAAGCGCCAGTGTTCTCACCACCGCACCACCTGGCTGCTGTAATCCTCGGTGGTGACTACTCCCTCCAGCACTTTCACCTCCTCGTCCTCGTCCTCCTCCGATCCTCCTCCTCCTCCTCCGCCCAGTCTCCACAGCTCTACCAGATAGTTCCTGTGCCGCTGCTGCCTCTCCTGCCGCCTCCTCAGGCGCTCCTCCTGGTGCTGCCGCTGGCGGTTGTACTGGTAGCGCCGCAGGAACAGCTCCTTGGCGTACTCGTACAGCTCCACGTCGAGGGCGTTGAGGCCGCCGATGCGCCGGCGCACCTCGCCGCTGATGCCCACGCTGGCGGCGCGTGTGCTGTTGATCTGGGTGAAGGCCCGGATGAAGCGCAGGCCGAACGTCCTCTCGAACAGGTACTGCGTCTTGCGCTGGAACTCCGTCAGGCCAAAGAAGGCCATGTTGCGCAGGTTGGCCTTGGCGCTGGCGAGGAGCACGCGGCCGCGCTCCGCCTCGCCCATGGAGGACACGTTGTAGCAGCCCACCAGGCTGAGGTCGGCCAGCATGCGCACCTGCCGGTTGTTGGCGAGGTTGGAGGGGCAGTTCATGAAGTCCGCGAGCGACACGCCTGTCCAGTCGTCGCCGCTGTAGCAGGCGGGGAGCTCGTCCTGAGTGGGGGGCCGGCCGTCACACATGTGGAGCGCCGTTTTCCACGTCGCCCCGCGCTGCACGTGCTTCCACTCGCTGAGGTAGCGTGACACCGGGTCACGGAGCATAGTTATGTAGTAGAAATTCCTGCAGGGACGCAAAAAACCAGAAAAACAAACAAGAGTGATGGTTGACATCTGACTGCTAACAGTGAAGCCACATTTATCACTCTGTAACTTATTACCTGATCTTATCTAACACACAAATAAACATTAAAAAAAAGCACATTTCAAGGTCAGCAAGGACAAAAAACCTCCACTTCCACTTACAGAAAGAAAAGCTAGCGTGTACTTTTTTAAATGTCAAAGTGCTCCTTTAAATTCTTTTGAAATGATGGTTTCTGTAAAGGTTAGGGTCAGGTAATATGTTACCTGTTGTAGAAAGGTCATTATGACCAGCTAATGGCTAGTCTTTGTCCTAAAACAACTCCAGTCATGTCAGTTTGATCGAGTTTTATGCAAACTGTAGTTAATAAAACTTTACATTGTTCATTTTGTTCGTTCATTATACTAAACAGAAACATGAAAGCAAAGTTTTTGCTTCTGCTCCCGTTTTTCACGAGTTATTCTGTGAACTCAGCACGCCTTTTTTCCTCTCACGTATTGTTCACAAGTTTGGGTAAACCCGTGTCAGTGAGCGCCTCTCCTTCGCCGGGTTAATCCGTCCACCGCACACGTGCGCCGTATCGAGATGCTGATTAGGCCGTGTGATGACGGCGCGGGTGGGCCTCCAGTTTCGCTCCATTTACATCCGAACTCGTAGCCGGGAAGTCGGAGTGGCGTGATTTCCCACCTCGCCGCGTTCCGGCCGTCCCGTTCGGTGAGAGTCGGAAACAAGATGGACGCCAGCGCCGAAGCTCTTATTTTTCTTGCAGTTTCTGAATAGGAGATCTTACTAAACAGATACACGCTCCACTCGCGGAACACGTTTTAATACTTTCTATATACACATTAAAAAGTACCGGCTGTACGAGCGATTAAATGTGAAAACTTAAAGAACGAATGTTACCAGTAAATATAACGGCGTTTACTTTCGAAACTTGCGAGTGGCAGCCATATTGGAAACCTAACTTGGGGGGTAGTCGGAGTTGCTCCCACGATGAGGAACTTGGAAATTCCCATTTCCCAGTACTACAGGAACACACCATTAGGCGATGCAGTTTACTTTTATTATATTGGGGGGTCAGAAAAACAGTATTTGGTGACCATTATTTGCCTCACATAGTGCAACACATCTCCATCACACTGAGTTGGTTCAAGTTGTTTGATTGTGGCCTGTAAAATGTTGGCCCACTCCTCTAACTTGGCTGTCCAAAAAGCCAAAAACTCTCACCAACTCTCCTCAAAAATGACCGATTCTGCTTTAAAAAAAAAAAAAAACCTGCTTGAAAACAAATTCTAAACTTAGACCAGAGGTGGTAAACCCTGGTCCTCGAGGGCCACCATCCTGCATGTTTTACTTGTTCCTCTACTCCAACACACCTGATTTGAATCAGTGTGTCATTAACTGGCTTCTGCAGAACATGAAGAGGTGATTTATCCCCTGAATCAGGTTTGCACACAGGATGTTGGCACTCAAGGGCCAGGGTTAAACACCCCTGGCTTCAACTAATGTGTTTTCTTTGTCAACAGAATAATTAGTTTCTTAAGCAACTGATTGTCGGACATAACTTTTCCCTTGTTTTAATGACAAGTGTAGCGACTTCGATCCATTAATTTAGCCGCTACTGGCTGGGTAGGTTTTAAAACTGTGACGCGTCTCCAATACGCCATGATGAGCCCCACTTGTGTCTTCATACTTCATATTTATTTTCAACTTCAAAGAATACACAAATGATGCAAAATGACGTTTAAATTATTGATCTAAAATGACGATACCTAAGACTGACGGTCAACAGAAAAGTTTGCGAAACCCCTCACCCAACCACTTCCTGGGTATGCCAAAACAATCATCAACATAAAAGTTGTTCATGATTGTATCCCTAGCTTGAAGACTAAACTGTTGTTTATGATTGTCAGCACATTTCCTTAAAGCATAGTTTGCACAACTGGGAGATGATGATGCTCCTAAAACATGTACTGTCATCCTATATTCAACGATGCCTTGAGTGTAATCTCCACCGGGCCACCAGAGGAACCTTAACACGTCTCGATCCTCTTCTGGTACTTTGACCTGGTAGAACATTGCTTCGATGTCTGCAGCGATGACAACAGGTTCTAGTTAGAACTCTAATTAACATACTGGTCAAGTCAGGTCCCTGTAAGAGCTGACTATTTAATGACACTCCTTGGTATGTGGCTCCACAATCGAACACCACTCCCAAGTTTCTTCTTTTGTGGATGCCCAACACCATGATGTGGTAAATACCATTTCCTGCCATCGATACGCTCCATGTTGCTATCTGGTACCTTTTCTGCATAACCTTTAGAGATCATGTCTGACATGAAGTTGCCCTGCAGAAAAGAAGAGCTCTTCAAAAATGTTTTCTTCGAATTCTGGAGGCGTTGCACAGCAACACTTCTGTTATCTGGCATGCAGACTTTTGAATGTTTAAATGGGAGTTCAATATAATAATGACCATCGTGTAGTTTGGCAGAATTGGAAACTTTATCCAAAAATTGCTGATCTTCCTTAGAAGGTTTCTTTTAGAAGGTCCTAGTCCTTCTAGATCTGAAACAATATTTGTTTCAACAGCTTTATTTTGTCCCATAGTTCTTAGCATGATGTTAGATCTCCTTCCTTGAATGTTCAGATTATTCATCAGCTTCACTATGCAGAATGATGCAGCGCTACCTGCGTCTAAAAATGCATAGGTATACACTACTGCATGTCCTTTCTTGACCTTAACTTTCACAGGCATTATTGAAAGTTTAAATTCGTTTCTACCGGCCCCTGTAAGAGCACTTGTTTGTATAGAGACCACAGCATGGTCTTGGGCCTGTTCCTTTGTATCTTGTTCTTTATTAATCTTTCTTTGAAAGACGTGTAGCATTTGAGGATGTTTTAAACCACATATTTTGCAACTGAGGCACTTTCTACAGTCTTTGCTAATGTATCCTTTACAAAGACATCCAAAACACACTCCATTTTCTTTTTGAAAAGTGATTTTGTCTTTGTGTGTTTTCTTTTCCAACTCTTGACATTTTTCTAAGGTATGATCACCTCTGCAAAACAAGCAATTCTTTACTTCTGTGGTCCTTTCCTTTTCAGATGCTGTCACAAATGTAGCAAAAGAACTTTCTTTGAATCTTGCAGGAACAGGTAACTTAGGCTTTCTTGTGTCCTCGTTTATCGTGCATACATCTCTGATATCCCTGAACACTGGGTCAGATGCAATTTTCACTTGCTTTTTCAGAAAATCCACCATATCCTTAAATGTGGCTTGTCGATTAATTCTCTCATGAAAATCACAGACTATTGGCCTCCATTTATCTCTCAGACTGTAAGGTAACTTCTATATTATAGCAAGCATACTTGCAGGCATATCAAGCTCATTCAAATTACTGAGATCTTCCATAGCATTACAACAACCTCTGAGGAATATAGTGTATGCTTGTAGAGCTTTTGTGTCTTCGGTTTTTTGAAGACCAAGAAAGAGCTTTGTTCATATATGCCATTGTGATGCTAGTGTTCATTACCAAAATGCTGCTTTAATAGAGACTTTGCCTTACTGAATCCTCTCTCTGAAGCCATATGCAGGCAACTCCTTACAAGTTCTCTGGATTGTCCTAATGTATGTTGTTCCAAATAATAAAGACAGTCTCCAGGATTTTTATTTCTACTTTCAATATTGTGTTTGAAAGATTTAATGAAAGTCTGATATTGAAGTGGATCTCCATCAAAAACTGGGATCTCCTTCTTAGGTAGAGAGGAAAAACCTTGCTGTTGGATTAATAAAGCAGTCAGTTCATTTTGCTTACTCATGACAGATAAAATGTTACATTGCTCTTCATGACCGGTGTTTGACTGGTATGTTAAAGGAACTGCAGAAAGAGTCTGAGACTGAATTGTGACTCTGCTTGCAGGAAAGAGAGTATGTGAATCTACAACATCATGCTCCTGTAAGATATGCACATGGTCTTCTTGCACAGGATCATCTACTCTTGCATCCAACACTTTACTCTCCTTTCTTCCTTTTTCAACATACAACTCCATACCATCAAACATTTCTGATAATTTGCTTTTAATGCTGGATCCTTTGGAACCTCCCAGAACTTTCATTTTTGCAACTGTAGCAGCTATATTTGTTTCCAGCTCTAGCTGCTCCCGTTGTCTCCTTAACTGTGCTCCAAAGCATGTTTATCTTTAAGCAGTTTTTGCCTTACAATCAGTGCAGCAGCTTCAGCTTCAGCCACTCTCCATGCTGATGCTGCACTGGAAACTCTCAAGTTTGAACCTGTAAAACTTCCTTTACTTCTCCTACTTTCAACATTTGAAACACTGTCACCTGATTGGATTTCATCTTGAATGTCAGATGCTGACGTACGGTGCTTTGAGGATTTTGAAGTGTTATTTTGATTATTTGTGGAATAAACTATCTCCTTGGATAAAACAATCTCAGAAGAAGCCGGTACCTCTGCAGTAGCAACAGTAGGGACAATCACAGCTTCATCACCTTTTCTCACAAAAGGTCTTTTAATTTCAAGAAGCCACTGTTTCACATCTTCAACAAAATCTGTATTACATTTTGTTATGTGTCCAAACCAGTCAATATGAGTAACTTGCTCATCCTTAGGAATCAAGAAAACAAAGGAATTATGGGCTGCTTTTGCATTTTCATACAGATTATTAAATTTTTCCAAGTTGAGCTGCACATCTTTTGCATTGTCATCATTTTTCATCAGCTCTTTAATGTCACGTGATAACCCTTTAATTTTATTCACGTAATATTGTCGTTCCTTCTGCAAAGTTTCGATTTTATACGAAAGCGCTTTAACCGTCAGTTTTGCAGATCTTTTTTCTTCCAGCTCATATTCGGCACCTTTTATTTCACTCATTATCACGTTTTACATGCATCAAACTTAGCATCACATGATTTTATAACTTGAAAGACCAATCACAGTCAACGCTTTTCTTTTTTCCAACCAACACGCAGCATCCACATCGTCACAAGCTGTCAAACTCAGAGCAGGTTCCTCCTGTTTTCCAAATAAAGCACAGCCACGCACGCAACACAAACCAAACAAATGTCCCCAATGGACAAGCGATGACACTTCCGCACTGTGTTCAAAACTTCCAGCATACACAGAATGATTCAGCGTGTCCTACCGCTTCTGGTGCGCGGGTTGCGTTACGTTCCTCCATGGCTGCAATCAGCCGTTGCGCTTCCAATAACTCATCCAAGAAGAACATCCAGACGTGACAAAATTATCCGCTTGGCTTTGTTACTCCAAAAGGTCCATCCACAAATCCTCTTCATTGTTCTGATGCATGATCAAACAACGCAGCGGGCGCCCACAAGCTTTTCTGTTGACTAAATTGTAGCGACTTCGATCCATTAATTTAGCCGCTACTGGCTGGGTAGGTTTTAAAACTGTGACGCGTCTCCAATACGCCATGATGAGCCCCACTTGTGTCTTCATACTTCATATTTATTTTCAACTTCAAAAAATACACGAATGATGAAAAATGACGTTTAAATTACTGGTCTAAAATGACAATACCTAAGACAGATGGTCAACAGAAAAGTTTGCAAAACACCTCACCCAACCACTTCCTCGATATGCCTGTATCCCAATACATAACATACGATCACGCCCACAAGCAATCACCTGGGGTGCAAAAAAAAACCTTGAACACCTGTGCCACCAGAACAAATAAACAAAATAAAACATTCATTTTGGCTTGAACAACGAGGTTTGGGGGTCATGTATCTTTGGAAAATTTCCTGATCTTTCCTTGTCCGTTTTAACCCTCCTGTGGCCTTCGGGTCAAATGGACTTCAAGTTACAAGGGCTCCTCTGCCTCTCTTCAGTTACGAGGGCTTCTGGAGGGTCACAACGTTTGATAGGAAACAATTTTCCCGGTCTAAAACAAGTCACTGCACTAGAGACACTCAAGAGTGTCTGTTGGGCCACTTTTGTCAGAAAGGAGGTTGGAACTGTGGCACATAAAAAAAAAACAAAAAACGAGTCGACAGGATAGAGTTGATTCATAGGTGTTAGATTTGAGTTTAAAGATGGCAGCCTAAGAGTTTGTCTCCCGTATTCTTTGTCCTGATCAGTTTATGGGCGTAAACACTCCTCGCCACTTCTTTCTTTTAAAATGCCTTTTATTTCCGTTGTTCTCGTCTAAGACCCGCTCCTTCGAGTGTAGACGGCACCTGCGTGTGCTCTGAATGATTACGACGGCGGATGGAAAAGAAAAAAAACGTCTGGCGAAACGCCGCGAAGGAGGATGAAACCATACATTAAATGTCTCATATCCTGCCGCGGCGGAGAGGAGAAAACATGAGTGGGAAGAGAAACGCAACACAGCGGAGGGAGTACATCGAGCGCAGATAAATTCTGATTAGGGTTTAAATGGAAAAACATTATTGGGCGCGTCTTGAGGACGTTAGAGAATAATGACACAGGAACGAGCCCAAACCAAGCGTGGAAACAGTTTAATATCCTGCAAAACGTGGAATTATTCTTGTTTTTGTCGCACCAATTTGCTCCTGCCCATCCCTCGTAATGAAGTTGTTGTCCCCACCCCCCCACCCCCAGCATCTTTCTTGTCTCTGAATCACTCGGATCTGCCACANAAATAAAATTGCAGTAACCTCTCTGCGAGGAAACCTTTCAACCGACAAACACAGCTTTCTCTCTTATCTATTGATTTCAGTGACGGCCGGCATATCAGGAAGAAGGTGGTGGTGGGGGGTGGTGGTGGGGCAAATAAAACTCAATAATTTTTTTTAACCTTTTTTCTTTCAGCAGAAGGACAGCAACATTAATATAAAAAAAAGGAAATTGAATGCAGTCATCTTGAGTGCACGGATCATTTTGACCTCAGCGCATCGCACAGAAACCAAATATAAAAGCCCAAAGTAAAAAGCAGGACATTTGATTTCTCTTCGGGTCTTCGGTCAGCAGCTACGTGAAAGCCCCATTTGGAAAACTCGCCATTTAACCCCGAGGACTGAACCGCCTGTTTCCAGGAAGAAATACGTTTGTGTAAAGGTTTCGCTCCTGATCCCCAACAAGTTGTTTTCCACGGTTTATTAGCTTCCTGTGAGGAAAAGTCTGAGTGTACGGAGCAATCTCGGTAACGTTAGAAAGCCGTGCAGCATTCCCCAACAGATACAGCACACATGTCCAATTAAATAGTCGACTTGATCCAATTTGAAACAAAAGCAATTTTCCTTTTTGAGGAATCCACCTAACTGCTGAGTAAAATACATGTTGAAGCTTTAAAATGGTGTCTGGTGTGTGAGTTTTAAGGGATATTTTGGTTGTTTTATAAGTGATGTTGCACGTGCACGTATTAATTATGCTGACTTGATAGAAATCCATGTTGAAAATCGAGCTGCTTGGTTTCGGACCCACCCGGGTTAATGAGCCAAATCAGGACTCACGAGTTCAAGTTCCCAATTAACCCGGATCCTACATGTCCTCTGGCAGACGGAGTTAGCGGACTCGCCAGAAAGAAAAAAAAAAAAAAAAACAGCTGAATCCCCAGAAACGCTGCAGACTCTGGTGATTTGGGTTTCTGATTCGGGTTAAAATCTCACACCAGACTCAGATGTGTCATACATACACATTTATAGAACCATAGTCCAGAATTTAAATGAGGCAGGTAGCGCCTTTGCTGCTCTGCAGGGGGCGCCTCTGAGCTCACAACCTGATTCTTCCGCTCTTTTTTTCTGCACGTTATTGGACCAGAACATTAGCTTAAATACAGACGGGTGCAATTCCCAGTAATTCCCTTCAGGTGGCGCACCTTTCACAGTACTTATGGTCACTGATTTTGGGTGGGGCAACTTTTCTACAGTTTACTGCTGAGGCTGCTGAGTGATGAACACAACTTCAGAAATGACCAAATTATGCCATTAGTCTGAGGCAATAAAACAAAATTTATTTTAAAAAAAAATAATAATAACCCAAACTAGCATTCCAGCTAGTCAAGAAGACAGATCTGTGAGCATTCAGTTAGCAATAGCAACCCTCTGAAAGTTTTTATTTCTACCTTATTTTTAAAATAGAGTAAAAGTTCTAAAGTTAATAAAGTTTCTTTACTTTCATCAGAAGAGACATGAAGAGATTTTGCTGACTTTAAAGAAAAAACTTGCTAAAAACCAAATGCTAAAAGCCATTGATCCTCTGCTTCAGCAATCACGGACAAAGTTCCCGCTAATTTTTTTGATTTCAACAAAGAAATATTAAAACATATCTTTCCAGAAAGTGCCTTTCCGGTCACCTACTCTTGAGAGACTTGAACTAAATATTCCCGTCATATTTAACATGAAAACCTTCATAAGGTAGAAATCAGCTAGGTGTCACTAATGAGCTAACAACCGAGTGAATTCAAACAAAGTTTGAAGTGTGGCTTCTGCAGCCTGGTTACGCTGTGGAGGACAGGAAAACAAGCTTTAATGCCGTTTTCTTTTACTACTTTTAGCAAACAATATTCAACTTGTTCGGCTGCATTTAAAAGCAGTTCCGATGTTGAGCATGTCCCCGATCTTCCACCTTAGAAGCTTTCATACGATCCCTGCCGTCTTTAGTCATTTTCCATCCTTTTTCTTGTGCGGCAGGAGTGCTAAGTGTGTTGCTACATTCCCGCCTCCCCTGACCTTCACACCGAAACCTGCTCCGAATTCCCCATCATGCCTGCCAGTGTAAACATCTGTCCATTATAAACCGTAGAGCTAAATGGTTCCTCTGTGCTGGGGGTGAATAATCCCTTGACTTCCTTTTCTTCGCCCGCCCGTTTTCTTTATCCACGGAGTGGCATTAAATGGAAGTGGTTCTCGTTAGTTAAAGCCCTGATTAGGAACGCGCTTCACAACTAAACAGAAATTTGATTGAGGAGGCAGCTGTTACTGAGTCAAGAGCTCGCAGCCAAGCCGCCCTAAAAAGGTCGGCAATTTAGCAATTACAGCCAGACAGCAGATATCAATCAGCAGTGATGTATACTTAAGTGAGTGCTATGATCATATCATGGCAGGACACTCTCCCGCAGACAGACACACCACCCACAGATAACAGCTATCCACAGTGGAAGCTAAGTGAATTATCCAGCCATCTTTGTGGGACGGTACAGAAAGCCATAGATAGACGGGCGTGAAAAAAAAAAAAAAGGGCCTTTGTTGTGCCTCCATGAATGCGCCTTGGTCCCCCCCCCACCCCTCACCCCCCCCAATGCCTATCATCTATCTGATACAGCTAACCACAGGACGGCCAGATCAATAAACGTCCATGCAAACCCGCCGTTTCGCTTCTTCGCTTTCACCGTGACCTATTGACGAGGAGCGGCAAATGTCAAAGCTCTCCCGTTACTCGCGTCAGGGACAGAGGGGAGGTCACATTAAGAAGGTCACGACCACGTCTTCTCCAGAGAAGACGCGCCCGATTGGCCATGTGTTTTACAATTTGTAACAAAGTGGAAGATGTGAAGAAAACACAAAGTTTTGTTTAAATTCAACTGCCCTAAATGACAGGAAAAGGCTGGCTAAAAGAGGCAGAGTGACGATAATACAGGCAAGGAGGCATAATTTTCAACAAGTAATATAGTTCCTTTTAGCCTCCTTGTGACTGGAGACTAATCGTTGAGTCAAAATTATGAAAAAAAAAGAAGCAAATTTTTAGTTGCAGTTTTACTAAATTTTGAGGGTTTCAGCCAAGCAACCAGAGAGCTGCGCAGCCATGTTTTGCCACAACCAATTTTAAGAAAATCCCAGCCTGTTTCAGTGCACAGCTCGCAAAACTCTGTTCTAGGCCGGGCGCATTACTTTTGTTGACCAACATCGGATCACTCTGAACCCAACATGGCAGCCGCTCCCAGGTTTACGATTTGATACAGTTGAATGAGTAATATTTATCGTCGGCATGGGTTTTAGAGCGGGACATTCGGGGCTATAGCCGTAAGTTCAAGACAACTCTGCGACTATTTCAGGACAAAAACTTCTTATTTGAACACGTTCAAAACTCAAGAGACATGTCGGCCAGCCTCTGCGACTCCTGAAAGGTAATTAAGACCCCCCCTCTTCCCCCCCACGAACGTTTCGATACATTTTGGAGACTCCCTTACGAATGGTGTTCGCCAGCTAGTCGCTAACAGTCACAGCTCAGTGAAAAAAACAATAAAACTGCAACCTTTTTTTAATGTTTTATGTTACTATTTTAAAAAATAAGGAAATAATAATAATTTAAAAAAAACAGAAATTACCGTACACTAGCTAGTTAGATTAAGCTAGTGGGTTTGCTAGCTAATCTGTCTCTACAAGAGATTTTATTTTAAGAAGCTACAGTATAAGTACAACGTAATCATTTTTGATAATATAACTCTCAGATCTGTTTATCATTATTTTCAACAACTGTGACACGTTGTGCTGTTTGTAGACACCCCTTCACCTTCACATAATACTCGTCTACGCGGCTCCGGGTATTTTTTAAAAACAATTTTCTGCTGCGTTTGCGCTTCTCGTCCACCTTTAAAAAAAATTGGGGGGTTGAGAAAAACAGATTTCTAAAAATGGAGCTTTTTAAGATCTATTTCTGATGCATTTGTGTGGACTGACAACGCAGATCTTCATAGAAACAGTGACGCCGTCGCCTGTTTCCCAGTCACTTTAAACTTTGCGTTCTAGAAACAAAAACAACAACGAAGCTGTTTTTACTGTTTTTCTTCTTCTGCGCCTGTCCTGATTTATTCTGAATTTTTTGCCGTCACACTTTTATCTTAAGCTAAAATGACTGGAAACCGAATCACATTTCAGCCAAACAAGGAATGCTTTTACTCTGTACTTCGTTGTTTTTAATGAGGTCGTCCTCGCCCCCTAGTGGTGTGGCAGGGGTATGTCAGCATTTTTCTTAGGATTTGTAAATATTTACAACAAAATATCAGGAGCAGTGTGGACGAAGTGGAAATCTGTGTAGAGTAACAGACATTTTTCACATTTTATTCTTTCGATTTTTGTACGATTTGCTTAACAGGCTTCAAATGTGATTTATAGTTTGTGCTTTTTTTTCAGTGATTGTTTCTTGATAAAGCTTCGGGCAGCAAAACCCGCTACTATTCATCATCAGCTATCAGTTTGTGATGCTGCCTTTAGTCGTTCATAATTCAAAAGATAAAAAGTAGGAAACGTTTAAACGTTCTTAGATACCGGACTGACTGAGTCAAAGTTTGGCGTTCGGAGATCTAAGGGAGCGGACAGGATACAGGAGCTCCTGTCAAGCCGGCAGGTGACTTTGTGGACGTAAGCCCAGGCAGAAACGGTAAAAAGAATAAAAATCAAGCAGTCTCATTTTGCTGGCGATCCATCAATGCCCCACTCGCAGCCTGTCACCTTTCTCCACACAGCCAAGCTCCAAACACTATTGATCGGCCTCTCTCCGTCTCTCCCTGATTGTCTCTCTCCCACTCTCTAAATCAGCATCAAAAAAAAAAAGCTACAGAGGAAACTCACAGCAGCAGATCGATAGCTGCCTTGTTAATTCACTCACTACCATCAAGGACACCATCAGGCCCACGATAAAAGCCTTGATGGAAACTATTTATGCCGTCAAAGCAGCAGCCCATACAAAAAAACTGCAGATCGACAACAATCTTATTTATTTCATCCTTTTAAAATAAAAATACATCATGATTATTTTTTTTTTTCGGCTGAGGCCTTAGTGAAAAATAAAATAACGTAATCGTCCCGACTCATCCTAATTTAATGAGCTCCATAAACGAAGTATCGGCTTTCCAAGCTGCCTCTGCAGCGTGGCAACACCTCCACATCCCGACAGACAACCGAGGCTTCCGACGCTCCAGAATAACCCAATTACCAGCAATTTCCTGGGGGGTGGGGGGGTGGCACTTTGACCCAACTTCCATTTGGGAACAAAGCTGAACACTTTCAACTGAAAAGTACCAGAAACTTAAATGGAAAGTTTAGATTTATTTGGAAAAAACTGGACTTCTATGTAAAAGTTAATAACAATTACTATCTTACTTGTTGTAGATAGCTGTTTAAAGAGTTTCAGTCTGGAGAAAAATCGTTAGTTTCCAATCATATTGACGAGCAAACGACTAGTCCGAGAGGGGCTGAGGCCAAAGTGGAGACCTGCCAAAACAACTCCGGTTTTTCGAATAACCAAGCAGTCCTGTGTCAAATTACTGTATTAATACAAAACTGAAAGTGGTGTAGAGACTTAGAAAAGAAATTAAAATAAAATAAAATTGGCATGAACCTCAACTTTTGAGGTTAGAGTTGTTTTAAGAGGGCAGCGATCCACTTTGTTCCTAAACTACCCATTAGCTCGTCAATCCGGTTGAAATTAATCAGTTTCTCCAAACCAAGCTTGTTTAAAGATCTATCTGAAACAGGTAAGATACTACTTGTTCATCACCTTTAGAAATAATGGAAATAACGCCCTTATCAATTTAGTGTTTGGCACATATTACCCATTCTACTAATTATTCCTGCAAGTTGTGAAAATGCGGACTAAGCCATTATGATGTACAGTAAGGATTTATTTATATATTTCCTTTTTTTTCAGTTTTGTTTTTTAAATTCAGCTCCATTTTTAGCAGACTTTGAAGAGCTCATTACCAGATGCTTTCATGTCCCTTCTTGAAATATGAGTGGTGGTTGGGGAGCCCTGCCAAAGACCTTTTATTTTTTTACACTAAAAACATTGAATGGGTCAAATGAGAGGTGTTGTGAACAAATGTAAAACAGATTTCAATCACTTTTTACGTAGATCTCTAAAACCAAACCTAGGTCCGCACGACACCTCAGAAATTTACTAATATTATGGAAGGTTCGTGTGAAATACTAATTTTTTTTTTCATTAAACAAGGAAGCTGACGCTCTCCAGCCACGCGGCGAGGCAGGAAGTCCCATCCCATCAGTCTCCAGACCAAGAGGTCGAGCGGGATCCATTTTCACTTGTCTGCCTCTCGCTCACGCGCTAATTTAATCTCCGTGTGTGACAAGTACGGGCCAAACGATCCGTGCGCAGCGGGGCTCGCTGACGAGCAAATGTGGCACACACAGAGGTGGGGGGGGGCAAGAAATAAAATAATAAAAATACAACACTTTAGTCTAAACTGAATCAGTAAATGCAGCTTTTATGTGTAAAACTTAGCCCAGCCGTACTGAGCATTGG
>NC_051452.1:13363962-13376240 GCF_001649575.2 Kryptolebias marmoratus | reverse complement strand
GGGGGGGAACGCTGCTTGGTAACTTGCAGAGAAAGCAGCAATTTATTGGGGGGGGATGGAGACCAGGCTGCTGCACCGTGATCCTCACCGGTCGGAGAGATGAGAAGCTATTTCTGGCGATAAAAGAAAAGCCCCGGGGATGCTGGTGTTAAAAAAAAAGAAAGAAAGAAAGCAAAGGAACTGAGAACTCTTCCAGAAAGAAGACGCCGTGTCCAGGCGAACCGGGGTGTGAAGATCCGTGTTTACCGAAAACTAGGTGACAGTCCACATGAAAGAATGGAGCCAGCTCGTATTTAAATTGAATTATGCAGCGTTTGCACTCTGTGTCCGCTTTTACACTCGCAGGGAAAAAAGGGATGTCTGTCTGCTTTGAATTTTTCAGGCTTTTTATGCAATTAAAACCTGACAGAAACGACCTGGTCTGTATCGTGCTCTACGGTTATTCAAATCTAACCTCTAATGTAAGAAAAACACACAGATTCCATCCCGTCAGTATTTATGAAACAAAACCAAAATGGAAACGTGAAAACTAAGTCCTCCGTAGCAGCATAACTCAGGAGTGGTTTTCTGTAGGACTTCTCCCAAACCATAGCCTCCATTTTCTTTACCCGCTTCTCCTTTCCGGGTCCAGCAATCCAGCAATCAATGTGTGAGAGACTCAGTGGACAGGTCACAAGTCCATCACAGGGACACATAGAGACAAACGAGACAAACAACCATTCACCCTCTCACTCGCTCACTTGTGGTATGGACCCCAGGAAGAATAGTCTCTACTACAGTACGGACTAATGGGGATCCCTAAATAAAAACAAAACAAACAACTAGGGACAACGTTTGGAGTTACCAATTAACCTAACATTTTGGTCTGTGGGAGGACCGGTGGAGCAGTGGTCAGAGCTGTCACCTCCCAGCAAGAAGGTCACAGGTTCACTTCCCGACTTAGGACCTCTCTGGGTGGAGTCTGCATGTTCTCCCTGTGCTCACACGAGTTTACCGGGTACTCCGGTTTCCTCCCACAGACCTTAAACATGCTTGTTAGGTTATTTTGGTAACTCTAAATTATCCATAGGTGTGAATGGTTGTTTGTCTCTGTGTCCCTTTGATGGACTTTGACGCCTCTCGCACAGTAACTGCTACAGATAGGCACCAGCTTCCTGTGAGAAGCAGGTAAAAAAGATGGATGGATGGATGGATGGGAGAAAACCGGAGTATCTGGAGCACAGGGAGAACATGTAAACTATGCCCAAAAAGGCCCCAGGAAGTAAACCTGTGACCTTCTTGCTGTGAGGCGACAGCTCTAACCATCCTCCTTCCATCCTCCATACCATAGCACTCAAAAAACAGCTGCTCAAAATAGGAGAACAGAAATGAAACAGCTATAAAATTCTAAAATAGTGCAGGTTAAGATGAAGACACAGGCGATAACTCACTCTGGGTTGAAAGCCAAGGCGAAAAAGTGTTTTTAACGAGTTTTAAAACAGCCAGAGATGGAGCCTGCCTGACCTGCAGCGGCAACTCATTCCACATTTCAGGTTCGGCTTGGCCTCCTCCGGATTTACAAAATGTCTTCAGCCGATCTGAGAGCGTGCCACAGCGTGTGTGTGTGGGGGGGGGAGCTGCTCCGACAAATGAGAAGGGACAAGATAATTAGGAGACTTCAAAACAAATGAAATAATTTTTTTAATTTATCCGAAACCGAACGGGAAGCCAGTGAAGGGAGGCTAAAACCGCTGCTGCTCTTGTATGTTTGTACCAGTTAAAAATAATGCGGCAGAGTTTTGGCCCACTCTTTTTTTACAATGTTGCTTCAGTTCATTGAGGTTTGCAGACATTAGTTTCTGCTCAGCTCTCTGAAGGTCTCATCACAGCGTTTCAATCAGGCTGAGGTCTAAACCTCAACTGGACCATTACAACACCTTCATACTTTTCTTCTTGAGCCGTTCTGTTGTAGATTAGCTGCTGTTTGTTCTATTTCATGACCCAGTTTGGTCCTAACCTCAGCTATCAGACAGATGGCCTCACATTTGACTCTAAAACCCTTTGGTCTACGGAGTTCAGGGTCGACTCAATGACTGCAAGGAGCCCAAACCATCAGCCCTCCACCACCGTGCTTCATAGCTGGTATGAGGCGTTTCTCCTGCTTTTATGGAGACGGTCACACTTTTGATGATTAGTTAATCAATATATTGGGTCAGCAGCACCTGGCTGATACTGAACTGCTTAAACTCTATGGAAGCTGTAGGCCGGACTGAGTTTTTCACACGGTTTTTCTGTTTTAGCTTCAGTTTTGTTTAATAAATAATGACACAGTGGGATATGTTGTGTGTTTTTTATGCACCTTTTTTTAAACCTTTTTTTCACAAAAAAAAGGTTCTTTTTTTCTATGGCTTACTGTGAGATTTTTATTTTTATTAAACCAATGAAAGCTGCATTCTATCAGAGCCCCTTCAGAGATCTTTTGATATCAAAAACACGCCCATGGCAACACAAATTATCGACGACACCCCTACTCCAAACAACCTGGTGTCTGCGGCATTATTCACTTCAGCGTCTTAGCTTTAACCTTTGCCTGATATCTTAATCTTTCCGGGCTTTGTGAGGTGTCAGCCAGTCCTCTCGCTCCATGTAGATACGGGGAAGTATAAATGGGAGAGTCTGCTCTGCAAAGGTCACATCTACCCACACACGACTTGCCGAAGAAAGTCTGAAAGGCAGTCCACGAATCGGAAACGTGTGAAGGCTTTAAAAGCGTCAAGTGAAATTTCAACTTTAACATCTCCTATATGTGTTTACCACTTTATTCCCTTTTTTTTTCCTTTTTAATATTGCCCAATATTTTTTGCCTCGTAGACTAAAATCTCACTACGGAGAGTTTGTTATCCGTTATTCGTGGGGTAAAAAAAATCAAACAGCTTAAAATAAAAAAATAAGTATTACAGGTCTAACTCAGATTTCCTGCTGTGATGTTTCGACACCCAAGCTGCTCTATAACCCAGTCCTCAGGTCTGTGTGTCAATCTGGACATCTGGATTAAAACCACCGCCGCCCACCCGTCCTCTTCCTTTGTGGAATTATAAAACCTTTTCTTCGACTGACCCTAATCTGCCTCTGGGGTTGTCTAAATGTCTCTGTTGTATGAAGAGTTTTCTTTGTGCCGTAGGTTTATGTGAGAAATGTCTAGTTTCAAACCGAATTTGAGAGTAAGAGAACTTTTAATTCCTTGGAAGGTGTTTTGGGGAAGAAGAAGAAAATAGACCATGAATTTATTTTTGTGCTTGTTTTTAGGTTTTGTCAGTTAACAGCCAAACAAAACCTCAAAATCTTTTGAACTATTTTCAAATGCTCCCATAAACCCCCAGTCATTTTTACTGTCCTCTAGTGTTCCTTCAGGGGGGGGAATGGACCCATTGAAACCTAAAATAAAAGCATTTTTTGATCACACACTTATTATATTATAAAGTAATGTGAGTTACAAGTTTGGTTGTTTTTATTGTGATTCCTCCACTTAAACGACAAAAATCTAAACAAAAATCGAAAATTAGCTCTGTGGCTAACAGCGTGTGGACTCCTGCAGGTTGTCAGTAAACAGGACCACATGGGGCAGGGGGGGCGGACTTTCTTTACAAAACTCCGGTCTGGAGTTTTTCTGGACTGGTCGAAAAATTCCATTTGGGCATCATACGGCAGGAGCAGTGCCACTTTCTCTAAAATGAAAAACAACATTAGCTCCGTGGCTGACAGAGTCCGGACTCAAACAGGCTGAACGAAAAACGGCTCGTTGTTATCGGCTACCGAACCTGATTTTTCCGAATTTTTCGAAAAATGCCATTTGGGCATCCTAATGGGGAAACAAGCCACTTTCTCAAAAACTGTTATATATATATATATATATATATATATATATATTTTTTTTTTTTAAACAACTGAATTGTGGAGTGTTGTAAAACTAACTTTAGGAACTAACGAATTTTTAAATTTCATATAAGTTTGACATTTATATTTTAAGCTACTTCAGTACTATTTCCAGCTTATAGTATGTTATGTAAGCTCGTCGATTCCCCCCATGAACAGTTACTGTCCTAAAGTTAAAAGACCTTCAGGGAGTTAAACAAGACCCTGTTATCAACAATCGAGTTTTATCGAGTTTAAAGACAGCATCATTTCCTGTCTTTACCTCACAGGGAGCACATCCTGCGTCCTTCAAAAGGTGGATAAATTTAAATTCTTTTAATGGAATTCCAATAAAAGTATTAAAATCACATTTCTCTTCACATTATCCTTCACTGAGGGACTGTAAAATAAAGCAGAGATGTATGTGTTAATGACCTTTTCTCATTATTGCCCGCCGCGATGGAAGGTGTCTCTTCGTCTGTTAGCAAAAAAATCTTACGAAGCAGAGACATTTTAATAAAACAACAAACACACAAAAATCTCAAGACTTTTTCTTTGATAAGTGATTTGAAAAAAGTTTTCGTCTCCTAAAACTGTTATATGTGGGCGAGAGGTGCAAACACGGAGGAAAATTTACATTTTTAAAAATGTCCACAGTGGCATAGACAGGGTCAAAATATCTAAAATTAACTTATGAATTTGCCTCAGGTTTTAAAAACATTTTAAGGTGAATTTTGGTGAAGAAACAAAAACGATAATTAGGACAGGAAACAGTTAGCCTTGCTTGTTGTTACTTGCTAGCAAGTCAGAAACCAGCTTCCTAGCTCAATACTTTTTGAAAAATAGTTTACCACAAAGAAAATGTTAAAAAATAAATGTTTCATTCTAACTGTATTTATGTATTCCTTAAATTTGAACAGAACCAAGCAGGAACCCGTAACTTTAACATTACCTCAATTTTAGCTTCTTATAGTATGCTACTTTATCTAACGGTGAAATGAGATAGACAGGAAATACTAATATATATATTTTTTTAATATTAAATTATTTTAACGCAAAACAATTAGAAAATGGTATATATATAAATTTATATAAAATTTTTCATCAAATATTGGTGTAAGTCATAAATGTCAATAATTCATAAAAAAACAAGTTTAGTTTGGTCCTATCTAAAGAAATTTGATTCCTCTCACTCCCTGGTATCTGACATTCCGCTGTAGGACATGTATTCAAAGTCACATTTACCTTGACGCTGGCATAACATTCCAAAGCATAAATTAAGATATGTCAAGTCATAAAATAGGTGATATTTCGAAGTGCGACTGACGTCATAAATGGAACCGATGCTCTGACACTAAATGTCGACACCTTGTCAGCGAAGACCTGCTGCCGTTTGTCCCAGATCCTGCGGAGGTAAGCCTAGGGTTGTGTGAGGTGACTGACACAAAACCTAAATTTTCATTATGTTTTAAATTCCTCTCAGGAAAAAGTGGCAAGTCAGATTTTATGAAACCCCAAAATAAAACTTAGTAACCCTCCTGTGGCCTTCGGGTCAAATTTGACCCGAAATTACAAGAGCATCTCTACCTCTCTTTATCTCTCTCTCTCGACGGTTTCAGAAAGGGTTAGTTTGAGATTTTCTTGCGTTTTTGTTGTAAAATCCTTCCAAAAAATAAAACTCCTGTAATTTCTGAAATGTGACAGCTGTGAAATGATGAAAAATGTTTGTTTTTGCAACATAAAAACAGTCTAATGTTTTAAATTATCTATAGCTGTTTTCCCATGGGCTTGACTCGGCTTTACTCGGATCGACCCGGCGATCCTAATCAGCTTGGTTCTTAGGACCTACCCAGCTGATGATTTCACATCCGCAGACTACAGGTCACCGATTGGCCAGGAAGCCACGTCACTGGATGAGTCATGCCAGCGACTGCCATTTTCATCCGCCATCTTCTACACCGACTTGCTTTTATCCAATTTGTTTTGTGATGTAAGCCTTTTCTGGCTCCCTTTTAACTTGTGTATGACCAACCATAGACCATGCACCAGGTGTACCATCAGAGGAGGGTTGAGCAGACATCGAGCCATCGCTCAATTGAATGGAAAAATCGCCAAGACCGTATAGAATCGGAATGGGGCAAGACAATCGAAAAACAAATTAATAAATTGCATTATTCTCAATGCTACTGCTCTTCTTAGTGTTTCCTGCAGGTGATTTCAGGAGATCTTCAGTAGTTAAATAGCTGGAATTCTGATGGACTGAAGACGTTTCAAGTTAAACATCAACAAACGGATCCATTTCTTTAGGTAATTTAGTAAGAATCAAGCTAACAACTAGTCAATTTACGGCCTATCCCAAATTTTTGCTAAAACATCACTCAAATTTTAAGAGTCTTAGCATTTTATGCAAACATATTTATTTATTTTTTTAGCATTTAACATTGCTTTTTTATCAGATAGCTAAACCATGGACCAATGTCATCTTTAATATAACAAGCTTTTTAGCAAACAACTGTCTGATGGAAAAGTTAAATGATGTAAAGACTTTTTTTTAACTTCTGCATGAACCAGTAGTGCATTTTTAATGTTGTGAATGGTAAAAATCCAGTCTGGATTTGGCCCCAGTTTGGCTAACCGTTAGGCTGACACGGCTATGATGATTTCTCTCTGATTCTTCCACCTGAGATCGCTCTGACTGCAGTCTGCTGTAAGCTACAAACTTCTGACAACAACCCCACTTCAGAATATCCAAACTTTGTCTTTACAGCTCTATTTTGCGCAGCAATAATTTTCAAAAACCCAATTTGCAAATTGGTTAGAAAAAAAAAGTAACTTCAGTTCATCTACAGAGGGGATTTAAAATAACCAACCAATATCAACCAACACGAGTTGATATTGTGGTAATTACTTCACTTAAGAAAGACTCTCTTCTCTTACCAATACCTCTGTCTTTTAAAGTAAAATATAGATACATAATGTTTGAATATGTAAAGAAAATCTAATATTACAGTAAAACAATGTTTTCTTTGCTCTGTAATCGTTAACATTGCGTTAAGGCCGTGATTTTGTCGATTTTGATAGCTTCGGTGTGCGCTCATTATTCATTAACTCACTGTTTTAGGCAAGTCGGTAACCAAAACCACAGTGGTAGGAGAATAAATGAGCAAGAACGGATTAGTTTAATCTGAAATAATGAGGTCAGTGATAAGTTTACAGCGTCTGACTGCTCGGTGTGGGGCCGTGGCTGAGCAGGTTGACCCGGGAAAACCGAGCGGGTTTGACGTCTGGCCTTACAGCAACTCCACTACCTGCTGCGACGTGAACCCACGCTGGGAGCAAAGACAGGCAGGAGCTTTTATGAAGTAAAAGAAATAGAAATAAAACACTAAAACCGACTGTGTATTACTTGAGTTTTACATGACAGAAACTACCGGACGTACGGAAAAAACGGGTTGGACGTGCGCCTGGATCACTACTATAAGGATACAAGGAAAAAAGAAAGACAAGGAAGTAAAATTACACCTGAAGTAGAATGATAACAAATATGATCCCAATCTTTCCCGGCTTGTTGGTGTGTGTCGTAAACGACAGTCAGATAATCCGTCGTTAATCGAGAAGCTCGTCTGTGATTTTTATTTTTATTTCCCACCACCGACCGTACCAACCTGTCAGAAAACAACACGGAAGCGGAACCACTGGAGGTTTCGAGACGTTTGTGTAACGTGGCGCTGCATCTACGTGTTGTGAAGTTTCCACGCTGGAAGGATGTGTAGGAGAGAGGTGACTTTAAGGTGACGGTGAAGTACAACTCAAAAAGCAGACAGATGGTGCGTCTGCATCCCCGAACGGACCAGAAGGACCAGCAGTCTACATCAAACACACAAAATATTCATCTCCTCCTGAAACACAGTAATAAGACGAACACGGACCAAAGACCTCTTTATTTTCTCGACTTCAAATTAAAGGTATAGTGGAGAATTTGAAGCAGCTCGTCTCAGAACCCCCTGAGATCTGAATGTTTCGTTGCGTGGCAAGGGGGGGGGGGATAAATCCAGCAGCAAAACTCAGTTCTGCATATATTGAACTATTAATTGATTGCCCTGCAGAAAAAAAAAAAAGGACCACCGTGACTGAAATACGCTACATACGATTAAGTAATGAAGCCCGGTGGTTTCAAATCTAAGGCTTAGGCCCATTTTCTTTCTCTATTTTTGTTATTCATCCATAAATGGATAATTCCCAACAGATGGTGAGTTTTTTTTCCCCCCTTATTAAAGAGAATGCGTTCAGTAAAAGCACTGATTTAGTGTTTATCAGTCCTGGTCACCATCAGGCTCTTCCAGTGGTGACCCGGTTTACGAACACCGTTTTCACGAGAGCTTCTAAAAGGTCTCGGAACGTTTCCCGGCAAGGGTCGCAGGGCCTTGCATTTTGAACACGTTCAAAAGGATGTCCAAGCGAACTTTCGCACGGCGTTCGGGACTCCCCATCTCAATTTAGTTTCCACGGGCGCGAGAGGTGAAACGACCTTAGGAGGGGTTGGGCGACCTACGAAACCAAATTGTGACCAAAAGGAGAATAAACTGGGATCATGTGACCCGTTCTGGCCAAATTAGTCACAATGATGAGCTTTTAGTTCTAAATTCTCCGTCTCAAAAGCTTCAAACTGAGACGTAGTTTGTTTAAATTCTGTATTTTATCACCTGTCAACAAGATGGTTTTGTTTACGAAAGTGCCGGTTTGAAAACTGTAATTTTATTGGTCTGGAGCAAGCCCTACTTTTAAAAAGGGAGAATCCCAAAGCTTCACAACGACATGAAACATTATACAAAGGGATTTCCTGGCAGAGAAAAAAGGTCCACTTCTACGGATTTAAAATATATAAATAAATAATTTCTGAAGACAGACCTGTTAGAAAACTGATTTAAAGGTAGATTAGGAAGATTACACAATATTTTTACACAGATGTCTCCACAGACTCCTTTAAGAAACAACTAAAGACATTTTAATTCAGACGGGCTTTTATCGAACTCGTTGGCTGCTTTAATTTCCGTTTTTCTCTGTGAAGCACTTTGTGACGTTTGCGTCTGTGAAAGGTGCGACAGGAATAACATTTACTTACTTACAAACCTCCACTGTGGCTAAAATCTGTATTTTCCCGGTATTTTCACTGCAGCCTGAGCTCATTCTGACTCATTTGGCCAGCCCGGGTCGCAAATTGAAACATAATTAAGACACTGGGAGACCAAACTGCAACTAATAAATTCCTGTCATTTGCAGGAATGTTGCAATTTATACAGTTACGTAAGGACGCAAATGTGTCATTGATACAAATTTTAATGTGATTCCGTGTAAAGATTTGCATATTTTCTTGCAATTTTGTGTCTCCAGCTTGTCACCAGCCCAGCAAGATACAAACATGACTTCCGCTGCCTCCTGGTGTACCGGCAGAGGCGCAGATTGTGTTTCTGGTGGAGATTTTCCTCGAGGTTCGATGTTAGATGCTCTTCATAAGATCGATCTGTTCGAAAAACTGATTACAGAAATATTGTAATAATAATAATATTCTGGAATAAACCTCTTTGAAATTAAAACCAAATCTAAATGAGGCTGAATTAATTGGATATATTTCCGTTTCACGTAACTTTCAAGCCAATGCCGAGACACCTTCCTGTCTCGGAGCGTTGAGGGTTGAGGTCAACCCGCTTCTGTTACGCCTCTGAGCCACCCAGCGAGGCAGGAACTGCCGATTCATGTTCGAGCAAACCAGGAGTTCAGCTCAAGGGTGCGGTGTGTTGCGGTGTTGCACGCCCACATCAACACGGCAGACTTCTACGCTGTCCTACAGCTCCACGATGCCAGCTGCAGTTACAAAAACTCGCTTTGGCACCAGACGACGGCAGCTTAAGGGGTGTTTGTTGTCACGATGCAACTGTTCCACGAAAGCGGCTCGTTGTCGGGACAGTTTAGGCCAAACGGGGCTGATCTGCTACGGCATCGCGTAATTCTCAGTAACCACTAACGAGCTGGTGACGACCGGGCTTTGTTCCTGATCTGCCGTTCAGGCTGATCTGTTTTCTTATCTAGTCAGGATTTTAGTCATCGGGTTCGGGGCCAGTGGTTCTTCAGTAAGAAGGAAAGAAAGACGTAATGATTATCTGGAGAGGGTAGTTGGAAGACCACTAGAAATTATATCCATGTTTATGTCTGATCCTTGGCAACATATAATGTAAAGGTGTTGTTAAAATGACAGAAAGCGTCACGTCCAGCCTTCCGGAGAACCTGTATCCCACATCTAGATGCATCACCTGACACTCCAAGCAGCAGCAAGAACAATAGCGTATGATTCAGATCTATGTGAGTGGATCTATATAAACCACATGTCTCCCTGCGAACCGCACCAGCCGCTGCTGAGTGTAGCCTCAAGGTAGGCGTGGGCGTTCGCTAGTCCCCGGTTGTCTGACGGCTGGCCGCCCGCTTCCTGACGCTTGTGTAAGTCGAGCTGTCCACTCTGATGTCAGCGTGCTCGTCCGCTGCAGGCAGCCAGGGGGAAACATGTGATCAGGCTTAGCCGGAGAAGAAACACGCGAGCAATCGGACCAACTTGTGACTCGTTGGTGATGGCTGTCTCTAAAATGTGTCTCAAAAGTTTAAGGGGTTCTCAATTTCCTCACCGGAGTCACAGTTTTTTGGCTTGAACATGTGCAAACGTTTGGTGCGATGAATAGTCCCAGAGTTGTTGTGGGCGTCCCAAAGCCGTCTCAAGAGGACAAGAACTGTCTTTTGACATCAACGTCCTCTGGACAGAAAAGACGTCCAGGTCTTAAAAACACGCCAGTGATACATAATAATAATAATATTTATATTAATAAAACTGCCTATCTTCATTTCTAAATCATAAACATGAGTCAAAGCAGGTACGATGTGGCCGTGAAGCCGTGCACACAAAAATGCAGCGATTTGTAAAACCGCAACGAATAATTTGCCTATTTTCTCTGAATATTAAACCACCGACAAGCCTCCCAGTCGAGATACTACCCTCAGGTCCAAATTCACTACTCCGCATATTTTGTTTACATGTTTATTTTTGTCTTCATCCGCATGACTCTACAACAAAAAAAACGTTTGATCCCTTTTTACGCCTGCTGGCGACTAGTCGGAGGCGCAGAATTCACAAGGAACAGCGCAAATCTTTACCTGGAATCGCACCGGGTTTGCCCGCATGACACGTCTGAGTTTGAGCGTAACTGAAAGTAAATCGGGGAATTTGTGCAACAATACTGCAGAGGGCGAGCAGTTTTGGTTTTGTCTCAATTTGATCCTAATTTATTCTCTTTTTTTGTCATTAATCAGTTGGAATTTGCTTCTACGTGTCGCCAAACTCTCCCAAAGTTGTTGGACATTTTTCACACTTTCTGATTTGTGGAAACTAATGTGTGACGGCTTCAAGGTGACTCTGTTTCTCGAACCTGTTCGAAATGCCGGCGCCCTGCATCTGAGAACGTTTTCAGACGTTTTGGAAACTCCATCCCGAATGTTGTTTTATATTTTGTCTCCAACGTTGTGCAGCCCGGTGAGATACTGGCTGTAGTTTCCTCTCCGTCGTTAATCATCTAAGTACAGTTAAAGTTTGACGTCAACATTAAACAGCTCCGTCGTTGTTCAGGTTTCTAGGGCACATTTGAAATAGTTTGCTACCTTAAAAAAACTCTGTTATCAGTCCACAGAAAGGGGCCAAAAACTGGATTTTAAAAGTCCCCCACGTTTTCTTTAAAGATTTGTGGAAACGCCTTTCTGGATTTTGATGCATTCGCCACCTTCAGCTCGAAAATGGCCCCGCGATTAAGGGTGACGTCTCAGGCGGCGCCCTGAGGGAAACGCTGGGCCGACCTCTGACCTCGGGCAGGGAAGAGCGTTTCGGTGCAGCGTCCCATGATCAGCAGCCGTATCCTGTAACACATCCTGCCTGGGCTGGCAATAACAGAAGAAGAAAAAAAAAAACACGCCTGCAAATTAACACTCCCCCCCTCCCCTTCGGCGTGTGTTATACACTTATTAGCTGTGCGAAACATGACTCAGCACAACCCAGAATGGGTTCCTTTTTCGACGTGGGAGCTCGCGGCAGCCGTCAGGGCCGACATTAACGAGCGCAGGCAAGCAGCGGCCGGGGGCCTCTTCCAGAGACCACCCCAAGTCTGCCGAAGTCTCTCAGGGCGGTTAACAGGGATCGAGGGGTCCTTTAAAGGCCCCCCACAGTCGTGCCAACACGCACTACCAGTAACATATGGAGCTTTGCTCTCTGAAGCAGCCGCGAGCCAAATTGGCTTCGAACACATAAGCTGCACACCTCGAAGGACCCTGCCCTGCTTAAGTGATTTATCCCCCCC
>NC_051452.1:13342464-13363898 GCF_001649575.2 Kryptolebias marmoratus | reverse complement strand
GGCTGCTCAGACGCTACGTTGGAAGCCCGCCCCATGCTTAATGGTTTTGCCCCCCCCCCCCCCCCACCTCCCTCGAAGCTCAGCCGTGTTGCTTCTGTAATTACAGAGAACTGAAGCAGGGCTTTGGATCAGCAGCCCCCCCCCTCCTCCTCTTGGCTGCGTGTGACCGTCGGCTCTCGGCGGCGCTGACATGTGGCGCGCTTGTTAACGCTGCGGCTTTTATTGTCGCTACAGGCCGCCGACGGGGTCAAACAGGAAGCCTTCACGCATAAACAGGACGACACATTTCACGTTTGCCTGTCTCCCTCTGAGGCTGTTGTTTTATTTTACTTTTCTTGTCAGATCTGACAAATAATGGTGGAAATCACCTGAGACAGCTGTCGCCATGTTTGGGTTTTTCGCCAGGGATGCACCGATACCACGTTCTTTTCAGAGTAAAAGTACTTTGATTGGAGTACTTGCCTACACAGAGTATTAATACGAGTACAAATAAATGCCACTTCTTCCAGTTACTCTGATTATAGAGCCAATCGTCTTTTCCAAAAAGACAGGTTAGCAGGAAGCTCGTGCTCAGATCTGTATATTCCCAGGATCCTCCTCCTCCTTCTTCTTCTGGTGTTTATTGGCGGCTAACAGACAACTTTACGGTGCATGAGCACCACCAACTGGTAGGGAATGTGGATCAGGACAGCCAGCTCCACTGGGACGTGCACGTGACGCTGCCATGAGGTGGTATTAGTACACTTTCATGAGTACAAGTACACGCTATCGGGCCAGTACCCAGTACTGGTCCCTGGGCATCCCTGACTTTAGCTCATATCCAGGCCTATAAGCTACAAAGTCTGCTTTTTTGACCCACCGGACGGGTCGTTACGAAACAATCAGACTTTGGTGTGGTAGTAGCTGACAGTCTGAGATTTTTCCTTTTTTAATCTCCCCACAGAAACCGTTCCTGATTAAAAGCCTACCGTTCCTCGGAGGAATGCTTATCGCTCGCCACCTTCAGCGCCAGTTTCAAGCAGAGATGTTCAGGAAAAACGGTGGAGCTTTAACCCCTTTTTTTTTGTTCAAACCTTGAAACGAACCATTACGTTTTGCGGTGTGACAAGATCCTGCGTGTTCCGTCAGAGCTCAGGGTGTTTGTTGAGAACGACTCTCAGCTACTACCACCGCCGCAGGGAGCAGCTCAGTGTCTTTTTGTGACGTCGTCTAAGCCGAACGTTGCTGTTGCCTCTTTCTTCGCCGTTTTCCCGTCATTTTGCGCGTTCTAAAATTGGCTTTACGGCCAATTTTTTCGTGATGCTGGCTCGTTTAAATGACCAATAAAAAAAAGAATGATCAGAAATTCCAGGACTGGGAATGAAAATCGGGATGATAACAATGACCAACGGCAAAGGAAACGTCCTCATTTTGTCCTGAAACGCCAGGCAGGGACGCCTCGCGTCCTTCTGCCGTTTCGACGGCGTGGCCTCCGGTTAAAACCGGGAAGAGGCCACCGAACAATTCTGCTCTGAGCCAGATCAAAAAAGATTCAGGGATGTGTTCGTACCTTGAATACATGTTTACAGAAAAAGGGTGTGTTTTTTTTCTATCAAATCCAATTTTAAGAGCTGAATTCTGAGCTTACTTTGCGAGCGAATACGTAAAAGATAAATGAAAGAGGCTGGCCTTGGGTCAAACTGAGGCCTTGTGGCCAGCAGGAGGGTGAAGTTAAGCTTATTTTAATTTAAAAAAAGGGTACCACTTCACAATAAAGGATTATTAATGTTGTCTAAATGTTGACACTTCATCAAACATTATCATATACAGAGGTAGGCTCCCTAAACAAACTTTACCTTATAAAATGATTGGTACTGCTTTATAAAGTGCTTACTGGCCTGGTTATAAAGCATTACCAGCTCCTTTATTAAGGGGCTTTTATTGTGAAGTGACAACTTGTGGAGCACTTTCTTTAAAAATAAATGGGGGAAAATGGATGAATTGTTAGTTTTTGCACCCCCGCAGGAGCCACTCACTTTCTGCCCGTCTGGGGGCTCTTCTTGTCCTTCTTGTTCATCACCACGGGCACGCAGCTCGTCAGCTCCGTCCAGTCGGCGTGCAGCCCGCAGCTCCAGCCCGTGGAGAAGCGCGAGAAGAGCCACGACTCGGCCCTGCCCGGCCGGTGGCAGGTGCACTTCCGCTGGCCGGCCAGGCAGTCGCACGGCCGCTCCAGCTGGATGTTCTTCACCAGGTGCCGGCCGAACGTGGTGCCGCCGGTCTTCTGGATGTGCAGGAACACCATGACGTCGTCCACGCGGATGTCGAACTCCAGGCGCCGGTCCAGGTCGCGCTCCGTGAAGTTGAAGCGGAGTTTCGACGGCAGCTCGTCGTCCGCCTCGGGCTCTGCGTCGCCCGAGCCCGCGCCCGGCGGGTCCTTCCGGGCCAGCCCCCGCTCCTCCCGGTCGCTCCCGAAGCGGCACGCGCCGCTGTCCGCCGGGCACACGTACTGGTAGCCGATCATGAGGAAGAGGACCGCGGCGATGGGGACGAAGATGAGTCTGTGGAGCTTCTCCTCCATGGTTGAGGGGGGGTTTCACGGGAGTCACGCCGCCGGCACGAACCTGAACGCGATGCCCGAGTCGCTGCCCTCTCGCCCCGGTCTCATCCTGCCTCGGCTCGTCCTGCACCGGAACGCTTCTCAAACTTACCGGAGCTTTAATTCTTCAGCTGCTGAAACATTTTCTCCGCGAACGGCTGCTGGCCGGAGAACTCCAGGTTTCCGTCGCGCCGCGGAGAACCGACTCGTCCCCCTCCGCGTCCGGAGCGTCCGGGCTCTGCTGTCCTGCCAAACCGCTGATCGGTATCTGCGCGCGGTGCCGCGAGCGACAAGACGGACGGGATCAGCAGCGAAGTTTCCGGTCGAGACTTTCAAAGTAAAACGCTCCGAACGATTGAAGGCTAGCGTTTTGTGCCAGTGTAACATCACATTACCACACCAGAATGTAGCTCCATGTCTGTAAAATTCCCTAAAGTACAGTAAAGTAGTTTCAGTTAACTCCGGTGAAAGGATCTTAATGCTTCAGTATACCAAGACATTTTGGACCATTTCATGCTCCCAACAGTTTGGGGACGGCACCTTCCTGTTCCAACATGACTGAGCACCAGGGCACAAAGCAAGGTCCATAAAGACATGGATGAGGGAGTTTGGTGTGGAAGAATTTGACTGGCCTCAACCCAACAGAACACCAGAGAAGAATGGTCAAAATTCCCAAAACATTTATAAACCCGTGGAAAACCTTCCCAGATGAGTTGAAGCTGTTATAGCTGCAAAGAGTGGACCAACATCAGATTAAACCTCTATAGATTAAGAATGGGAAGTCATACAGGTTCATATGTGTGAAGGGAGACGAGTGAATACTTTTGGCAGCACGGTGTACCTTCAAATGGATGTTTTCTAACAGCTGTGTCCATTTTTACCTGCTGGGAAATCCCTTCGTATAATGCTTGGTGGTATTGGAAGCTGCAACTTGCGGCTGTAGGGCCACATGTGGCTCTTTGTAGCTCCAGCCAACACTAAGATGGAAATTAATATTATTTAGATTCATAACTACAACACTAAAAGGCTCATTTTAACAGTTTATCTGTCCAGTTTTATTAAAATTCACAAGTAATGGAATGACACTAATAATACAAGGACAAACAAAGTTTGCGTTAGTAATTTTCCACAGTTATACAGACGAGCTGGAAGGGTTTGTTGTTTACGTTTTAGGAACAGCTCTCCTTCTTTGTCTCAAAATGTGCAACAGTTTATTACAGAGCTTTTATTTTATAAGTAATACTTTTTTATATGGAGTATTTTGAAAACCCTTAGTGAGTTGCGTTATCTTTCCACGTCTCCAAGCTAAGAGGACTGTAAACGGACTTCGAGATCAACGAATAATTTTTTTTTTTTTTAAGTTGTGCTTTTATTTTGAAGACCTGCTTTCATGGCTTCCGGTTCTGATTTTGCTGGCTTGCCGAAACATCTGTGCCTCCAGTCATCTGTCCGGGCTGCAGGGTCCGTAATGACGCAACTGCCTCTAAGCACACAAACAAGGAATTCATTTATTACATAAACTATCCAAATTAAAATCCGGAAGTTGTAAATGACACGGACTTTGGTGCTATTTTAATGTTTTAATTAATTTTAATTCTTACTGACCAGGCAGCAGGAGTTTCGTGTGAAGCAGAAACTAATCAGAAGTGCTTCTTTCAGGGGCTTCGTGTTCATTCGTGTCTGTCTGTTAGCAAAATATCTCAGGAACCGTTTGACGGACTTTAATGAAACTCTCAGAAAGTTATCAATGGATGTATGTCTACAACTGATTCATTTTTGGAGTCACCTCGATCCAAGATGGCCGCCACAGGTAATCAAACTCAGCCAACAGGAAAATTGCTGTAACTCAGCCACTTTTACAAATATGGGGGTTAAATATGGCAAGCCGGTAGCTGAGAGTCATCCCCAACACATACACTGAGCGCGAACAGATCGCCCAAGCTTTTTCCTTAAAACTTTGCCATCCACTAATAGAGTCAGCCCTGTTTGTTTGTTAGCGGACTATCTCATGACCCTCTAGACGGATTTCAATGAAACTCTCAGAAAATAATCATTAGATGCGCATCTGTAACTGATTGACTTTTGGAGCTGACCCAATTCAAGATGGCTGTCACGGCCAGCTAACTTAACAAAACACGAAACTGGCTCCAGTTCAGTCAGTTTGACGGATACCGAGCTGAAATTTGACGCTGTGGTAGCCAAAACTGATTCACAACAGAAGAGTGAGAGAGATCTCACATCACGTGACTTTAAAGGTTCGATCAAAGCCACTACAACGCCCTCATTTCTCAACATAAGCTTGATCCTGCTTCAGAACTCCAGTATTGCTTTAGTTTTCACATCTAGCTGTAACGCAGTACCTGCCGAGCATCAGTACGAAACATCAAGAAGGAAATTCCCACCGAGGCCTATTTTTTTTTTTTTGTCAGAAATAAAAAGCTCTATAAATGGGGTCTCTGTCGGAGGCAATGGGAATCCATGAAACCCTCAGGCGTCAGGTCAGCACTGGGGACCCATTCCAATGTGTCCAGTCAATAATTGGCATCACGCGTGATGAAAACGTGTCACCGAGCGCGACGATGAATTTACAGCCCGGCCTGGAACTAAAGGCGGTGTTTTAGTGCGCAGGAAAGGATTTGCTCTGATCAAAAGCTTTTGTTGTTTTGCCTAAGATGGCCTCCATCAAGGGATTTGTATTGTATTCAATCCTCTTTCATCACGGCGTGCACTTTGCCCTCCTGCGCTGACTCCCACTTAATCTGCACGGGAGTTTAGTATGGCGTCGGGAGAAGCCCTGGGCAGACGCGACGGGGACTCTGCCTCATTCCCCAAAGGTTTTGGAGGTGGCCGGGCGACCCGCATTCCACCGCGTTAACATTTGGAGCGGTGAGGCGAAACCTGTGTTGTGTTGGGTATTTTCTAAGGTCCCTCCGCCCTGGTGCTGGCTGCGCGCATGCCTTATGAGAAATAAGCCCCGGGGAAAGTGCTGACTCAGCCGACTGCAGCAAAGTGCACGGCTCCCCGTAATGAGGCTGAATTTTTCGTGGAAATGATGATTGGATTGGGATTTGTGTTCATCAGCTTCAGCCCCGTTCACTTTCAGCAGCGGGGGCCCACAGATGTGTGTGTGTTTCTATGAACTGGAATCAGGATTGATTAAAAATTAAGTGTGTGTTTCTTCGGGTGGAGGTGGTTTTTTTGGGGGGGTGGGCATTGTCAACGAGGCGAGGACTTCCTGTTAGGGGCAACCTGAGATGCTGTCAAGGAAGGAACTGCACAAGAAATAAAAATGTGAGCGTTTTAGAGGAAAAGCGATTTATTCCCGTTGAAAGGCATGGGAGTTAAAAAGAATTTAGTGAAAGAAAAAAATAGGGACATTACATTTTCTGTGAAAATGTAGCCTGAGCGCTGAGTGACTGCTGAAGAAGCTGAAACTGAGATGTTGAAGCTAACAGAAGCAGAACACTAGCTAAAACCTAATAAAAGCTAAAAAAAAGCTGCAAAACACGAGCAAGAAGTAGCCATACACTAAGTAAAAACTAAAAAAGGCAAAAGACTACGTAGATGTTAAAAGCAGCAGAAGGCTAGTTAAAAGCTAAAATTAACAGAAAGGTAGCTTAAAAATAAAAGTAGCAAAAGCCTAGTTAAAAATAGTACAAGGCTAGCTAAAAACTACAAGTAGCAAAGAGCTAGCTAAAAGTAGCAAAAGGCTGGTTAAAAGTTATGATTAGCAAAATACTAACTAGATGGTAAAAGTACCAAAAGGTTGGCTAGAAGCTAAATGAAGCAAAATGCTACCTAAAAGTTAAAAGTATCAACTACAGTGTACAAGTGGCAAAAGGCTAGCAAGCTAAAAGTAGCAAAACGCTAGCGAAAACCCAAAAGTGGTTAAAGGTTAGCTAAAAGTAGCAAAGGGCTAGATAAAAACTAATAGTAACAAAAGGCTGACTACAAAGTTAAATTTAGAAAAATGCTAAGTACATGCTAAGAGTAGCAAAAGGCTAACTAAAAGCTAAATGTTGCAAAATGCTAGCAAGAAGTTAAAAGTATCACAAAGCTGGTTAAAAGTAGCAAAAGTCAAGCTATAAGCTAAAAGTAGCAAAGAGCTTGCTAAGAATTAGGAAAATAACAGTTAAAAGTAGCAAAATGATAGCTGGAAGGTGAAAGTTTTAAAATGCTAGCTAAATGTTAAATGAAGCAAAAGGCTTTCTAAAAGCTAAAACTAGCAAAATGGTAGCTAAAAACTTTACGTATCATAAGGAAACAAAAACACTTTGCTGAGGCTGATTTTAAAAACAACAATGTTTTTGAAGGAATGGAAAAGACCCCTATGTATTTCTGTGGGGAAATACTTGTAGATAAGCATGAATATTTACAAAAAGCCGAAGTTATAAAAGAGAAAAGTCTTAGCAGCCATTTCTTGAATGAGCTGAATGTCTGGATGTAGAAACAGCTAAAATAGCACAACGTACGACGAAGCAGCTAGACTACAGAAAACAACAGGAGAAGAACTTCTCCATGAAGACCATCAGGTTGGTTCCTTTGTCACTTCCTGGGTGTCCATATTAGTAGTTCTCAAAGCTGGGCTCAGGACTCACTGTGGGCTGCAAAGGTTCTGAGAAGATCTACAAGAATCAGAGAAACTTTAAAAGGGACATTCAAGAGCACATTCAGCCCTAACCGTTCTAAAAGGATAATAAAAACAAACAGTGGTCATTAATGGTTAAAAGGTGATCTAATGGTTGATGAGGCTTTGCCCACGCTGTCATCACTTGAGTACTGTTACCATGAGACTGGCAGCCGGGCTCGGGTTGGTGGTACTTCTCGAAGCAGAACATCACACTGCCTCCACAAGCCCATCTGCAGCTACACACACCTATCTGCAGCTACACACACCCATATGCAACGAGCTGCAAACCGGAGTGTGTTCGGGCACCTTTCCATCTCAGCGAGCACCGAGACGTTCAGCTGACTCTACATCTATGTTTATGTATTTCTACACACACACATTTATACGCTTGTACGCATTTTGTTAAGAGCTATTAATATCTGACCTGCTGTAGACAGTTTGAACAGCATCAGTTTGCAGATTGATGAGTTTATGGCTAGTCCAAGCAGGACCAGGACCAAAGTGGATTTCTGCTGTTTTGAAACAACTTCAACTGCAAAACAAAATTGGAGTTGTGTTGGACTTTTCCTTTTAAAGGTAGAGTAATGTTAATGCTACCATCATTATTAATCTGAATGTTATGATGTTGTCATGTTGTTATGATGTCACTGATGTTATTGTCTGTAAGACTGGTTTCAGAACTGATTTAATACGTTTACAGAAAGTTGTCTTCCAACTGAACATCAACACAGAAAACAGCAGCAGAAATGAAAAACAGAAAAAGAGGAAAAGAATTAACAGAAATTGACTTGTTAGCACACATACAGTATTTATGTTTATTTTCCTTAACTTTAGCTTTTAGATAATGTTTTGCTAATTTTAGCTTCTACTATGATTTAGCTGACTTTAGCTGCACTTTTGCTAATTTTACTTTTCACTACAGATATGCTAAGTTTAACTTTATTCTACCGTTTAGCTAATATTAGCTACAGCTTTTTTAATTGTAGCTACAGTCTTTATGATAACAGCTTTTAACCACAGTTTTACTAACTTTAAAAAAAAAAGCAAAAATTTGCAAAACTTTTGCTTAAAGCTAGTTTTGCTTATTTGAGTCTGTAGTTACGTTTTTGCTCATTTTCACTTTTAGCTGCTGTTTTCTGAATTGTAGCTTTTGACTGCGCTTTTGCTACCTTTAGTATTTAGCTACTGTTTTGCTCATTTGAGCTTTTAGCTATGGTTTAGCAAACTGTATTTTTGAGCTACAGTTTTGCTCGGTTTAGCTCTCAGTTGCAATTTAGCTAACTTTAGCCTTTAGCTCCACTTTTGTTAATTTCACCTTTCAGCTACATATTTGCTAAGTTTAGATAATCTACAGCTAAACTCATTTTAGCTACATCTTTTTAAATTTAAAAAAAATATATACATTTTTTTATAGTTTCTCTGATTTTAGCTTTTAACTACAGTTTTACTAACTTTAGCTCTTAGATGCAATTTTGCTGATTGTTTTAGTTTTACGTAACAATTTTGCTAATTTTATCTTTTAACTACAGTTTAGCACATTCTATCTTATAGTTTTGCTCTTTTTAGCTGTTAGCTACCCTTCTGCTAATTTAAAGTTTCAGCTATGGTTTTGCTCATTTTGGCTTTTAGCTGCTGTTTTACTAATTGTGGTTTTTAGCTACACTTTTCATACATATTTTAACATTTAGCTAATGTTATGCTCATTTTAGCATTTTGGTTTGCTTATTTTATTTTAACTGACAGTGTTGCCCATTTTAGCTCTCAGTTATGATTTAGCTACCTTTAGCTTTTAGCAACTATTTGAGGTTTTAGCTCCTTTTTTGCGTTCATTTTCAGCTGTCAGCGTTCACTTCATCGTAGCAGAAAATGCTAAGTTCTGCAGTGATTAAAACATCTCAGGATGTCCTCGGTGAGCAGCCGAAGGCGTGCCGACGCCCCGCCGGCGGCCCTGCAGAGCCGCGGCGGCGCCACGCCAGCCTCCGCCCAGCTCCTGTTGCACCATCTTCCCAAACGTTTAATCAGAGCCGACTCTCCCCTCTGCCTGCTGCCTCCTGGCCTGTGCTGAGCCTTTTGGCAGCGCCAGGACCGGGCTGCCGTCCGCCGCACAGTGGGGACGCCCCGAAAACAAATCTGTGTTTCCACGCAGGTAATTGAAGCTCTGGCAGAGCAGCCGACGGCTGCGAGCTAATCAGTCCTTCTGTCCTTAATATCATCCCTGATGGACGCTTGTTGTCTCCTCGCATCACTTTAAGCAGGAGTTGATACGAACTGATGAATAAATGTCGACGGGGGGAAACTGCTGTAATTTCACTCATCAGGTTTAATTGTGCCCAAACATGGAGGTCACCTTGTTCGTTTATCAGATGCAGCTAGATAAAGCCTGTGGGTGACTCCAGCCGACTTTCTTTCCTACGTTTGTTGCGAAGATAAAGTGCTTGTCCTCACGTGGCTGCAGGTTAGCGCTGTTCCCCCAGACCGTAGTGCAGCGCGAGTAGGCGAGATAAAAGTGAGAAAAATGAAAACACGCTGCTCCCTTACCAAGACAAATCTGCCCGAGAAAAAGTTTGGGTTTTTTTCTCATTTGAAACTCTTTCAGAGCCTCTCGGTTGCTGCTCTGTCTGAGAAAGGAGAGATTTAAGAAGTGATGACAGCGCTGCAGGAAAAGCCACCACACCGAATCTGACCTCAATATCTGTCAAGTTGAATTGAGTTGAGGCCATTTTTGAGCTTGCTAGCATTGATTAGCTGTGGTGGCCATCTTGAATTGGATTTTGAAGTTCTCTGGAAAGATTATAAACAATTAATATTAGCTAATTTTGTAACTGAGTAGGAAGAGGTAAAAGTCTTTGTCCAGGCTAGGCTAACAGCTAGCCAAACAGGACTTCTCGGACATTGTTTGGTCAAGAAGACAGCAACAAACTAAACTAACAATGCTGTATGAAAGTGTAGCTATTGTTAATTTTAATTATTTCACACAAGTGTATCATTTTTAAGAAACACTTGTTTCAAAAGCCTGAAAAATGGACCCTCATTTAGCCTTTAGACTAGCCTGGAGGAAAAATGTGGCCTCTTTCTCCTTACTCCACAGATTTTAGGTAGCGTTTTGCTGTTTAGCTTTTAAATAGCATTTTGCTACTTATTTCAAGTAGCATTTTGCTTCTTTTAGGTAGCATTTAGCTATGTTTAGCTTTTAGCTATATTTAGCTATCTCTTTACTATGTTTACCTACCATTTTGTTATTTTTAGCTAGTGTTTGGCTTTTTTAAGAAGCATTTTGCTATTTTTAGTTTTTAGATAGTATCTTCCTACTTTTAACTAACATTTTGCTTTTCACTATTAGCAAGCTTTTACCTTTAACTTGCCCTTTTGCTACTTTTAGAGTTTTGCTACCTTTAGCTAGCATTTTGCTACCACTTTTAGTTAGAATTTTACTACTTTTAGCTTCTATTTTGCATCATTTAATTAGTGTTTGCTATTTTTTAGCTTTTAGCTACATTTAGTTATCTTTTTGCTACTTCTACTTACCGTTTTGTTACTTTTAGCAAGTGTTTGCCTCATTTTAGCTAGCATTTTGCTATTTTTAGTCTTTAGATGGTATCTTGCTACTTTTAGATTTTAGCAATTTGTTACTTCAAGTTTTTATCTAGCCTTTTGCTACTTTTAGCTTATAGCTAGTGTTTTGTGTCTTTTATCTTGTAGTTAGCATTTTTGCTTTATTTAGCATTACCAGCTCAGTGTCAGTCCCTACATTGGTGCAGAAAATGCAGCTTTTTTAGTTTGTGTTTTTAAATCTGCTGCCACTTTCATTAAAAAGCTGTTGTCCACTTTAATAGACAAAAGGCAGCTTTAACATAAACTTCTTAGTAGCTGCAAAGTATGTTTCTGTTCAACATCTGTCACTGCAGGAGGAAACCCTGACTTATCAGCTCTGATTGGATGAAAATCACTGTTTTATTTCTGATTTATGAACAGATTTACACAGACGATTTGATTATCTAAAGGGGCAGCTGTCAACCCTGGTACTAACTACTGATAACTAAGTAACAGACCATCACTTCAAAGATGACTAGACTAACCCTTCAGAGGGATGATCAGAACACCTGGCTGTAGTCTAACAGATATAAACCAGCAGTAAAATGAACAGTCTGAAACATATTTTTATATTAGAGAAAATGAGAGTGCAGACACAGCTGATTTTCCTTCAGCTTGTGGAAGCTAATGGTGCGTTCAGGAGGTGTGGGTCTCTGCCAGGTGAGCCGTCCTCTGAGCTGAGTCAGGGGACCGTCTGGGCCCTGTGCCCAACCAACGGCGGATCACTATTTTACCGCCACGCTGCGGCGACTAGTCATCACTCGGCCCTGTCGCACATTCGCTGGAGTCTGTCCAAAATGCTTTGAGCTGTTTATCCACGCTGCATTAAATCCGTCCACCTGGCAGATCGCGGGGCCTTTGTTGTATTAGCCGCAAAGATGGAAAAACGAATGTCTTAGCGAAGCTGCCGTGTGTGTAAAACCACCGGCGCGTGATTATATTCAGGTCACAGCCTCAAAAACCCTTTAAAGACGGAATCAAAATATTAAATAAATAAATAAATACATAAAAGAGCTGCATCTGGGTGAGCCGCGATATAAAATGGGTCATTATCGACAGAAACCACCTTTCCGAGAGGCAGCTTCAAAAGGGGACTTTGTCGCAGTCCAGACACATTTGGGAAAGTAGGTGAGAAGCACGTATGGAGAAATCGCTTAAATTCCTCTACAACCATGTGAGACACTGATAAAATCAGGCAGAGCACTATTGCTGAAGGAGGTTTTGCAAGGACCAGTTCGTTCTGCCTTCATGTGTGTTTCTGTACGATTAAAGTTAGATTTGAATGTTTTAGACACTATTTGAGTTATGTAAAATCCTAGGGCAGGGGTAGGCAACCCTGGTCGTGGAGAGCCACTATCCTGCATGTGTTACTTGTTTCCCTGCTCCAACACACCTGATTCAGTGGTTAAATCACCTCTTCATGTTCTGCAGAAGCCTGTTAATGTCACACTGATTCAAATCAGGTGTGTGGGAGCAGAGAAACAAGTAAAACATACAGGATAGTGGCTCTCCAGGACCAGGATTGGAGATCCCTGCCCTAGGGGGTGCACCTTTCCTTTTCCCAGGGCTGTTCACTCTGCGTCCTAAGGCTTGTGATGCAAGCTTGAGCTGCGAAGGATTCATTCTTTCACCTGTTTCCATCACAGAACGGAAGAGTCTGTTCTCACTGGCGCGCGTTTCCTTTAATGGAGAGAGATTTCACACAGAAATAATGATTGATTTCTAACCATGCCAGAGGACTGACCTTTCGTTACCTGTTAAATATTCATGCTGTCTTGATGTGGATGTCCCTTTGGGATAAACCCACATCAATGGGCGGTATTTAGTCTGGAATTAGCGGAAGAGCGGTTTCTACATTATGCGGGGAGGCAGAGTCTTAAAAAATGGCTGTGATCCACAGTTAAGATGTGTATTACAGCCATCTGGTTAAGATTTACAATCGCCTACTCATCAAGCTCACTGTGTCCTATTCTGAGGCCCGCTATTTAAAATGCACCGGGGCATGTGTGGGTTTTCTTTAAAGGATAACAGCAGCCCTAATGTACAACCTAAGAAGATTGTTCCGTAAAGCCTTTAAAGATCACATGTGATAGAGCAGGAGATGAAACCATTTTCGGGGAAAGCTTAACGTGAGCCCCAGAACCAGTGCGAGAGGTGGAGGACCAGAGGGCCGGGTTATTCGCTTATCTTGGTGGCCAAAGCTCCCCCACCCCCACCCCCCCTTTCTTCCTGGCATTTTAAAACACATGTCTGCGATAGCATCGTTGGGCCTTTTTCGCCCTCCCTCCGGGCCTCCCGAGAGAATCCCTGAGCATCTCTAAATGTCACATTAAGTGCTTCTCTTGTCCCGCGCTGACACCAAAACGAGATGCTCCCTGAATACAAAGGTGCTTTGAACTGGACCGCTGCCATTGCTCAGCGAGAACGACGCTGCGCTTTCCCGCTTACTCTCATTTGTTCCGACTGTCAAAAGTAACATTTAGTCTCTAATAGGGCTGCCCCCCTCCTCTCTCCTCGCAATGAAAAAAAAAGGACAAAGGACTTTCATTCTTGGACTTAACTTTGATTCAGTACTAGAATCATTTCATAAAACACAAGCTGCAGCTGCTTGGAGGGGTGTATAATGTTCTAATCAATATGAGGAAAACTGAAACTCTCCACCCTGCCACAGCTAGGAGTCTAACCGCAGTAACGGCATAAAACTGACCACTAACTGCTCTGTAACCTAATACAGAAACAAAAGTTGCAAACAAAAGATCTTGCACGGTAGATTGGTGCTCAGAGTACGTGTTGGGGAGGACTCTCAGCTACCAACACACCAAATGTTAGCTCAATATCTGTAAACGTGACTGAATTATACATATGTTTGTGTTTGCTGAAGGTATGGTTGGTTGTGGCGACCGTCTTACATAAGGATGAGTCCAAAAGTTTATCTGCTGTAGATGTACGTCTGATAATTTCATTAAAGTTTCATTAAAATGCGTCCTCTAGTTCACAACATATTTCGCTAACAGACAGGAAAACGAACACACGTCATTGACTAGGCATGAGGCCAGTGAGGCCTGTCCTGCTTCTAATTCTCCACAACTAAGAAAAGCTGGAGACCCTAAGCCATTGGTACACTACTACTGCTGCCACTATACTCTTCCATACACCACACCGGACACTGTCTCATCCATCCATCCATCCATCCATCCATCCATCCATCCATCCATCCATCCATCCATCCATCCATCCATTCATTATCTGCTGCTTATTCCAGAGTCGGGTCGAAGGGCAACAGCTTGAGCAGGGAGGACCAGACTCTTTCCACAGTCACCTCTTCCAGCTCTTCCAGGAGGATTCTAAGGCATTTCTTGGCCAGCCAAGAAACTAATGCCCCTTTTCCATTGGCTCTACTTGAGCAGCCCTGCTCCACTCCACTCTACTCTGCTCGGCTCTGTAAACAATGTGTCGCGTTTCCACAAGCCAGTCTGCTTGGTAGCAGAGGAACGCCTCCTTGTGTTGGTGGGAGGGGGGAGGTGGGGTCCAAAGCCGCACCGCCCGCACTGCCCGCATTTGTGTAAACAACGGAAGAGCTATGGACAACTTTGGCCCTGTGTTGTTGCTGTTTTTTGAGCTTCTGGGGATTTTCCTGAGACTTCAGGAAGAGAGGCGCAGTGGAAGAAAAGCTCTGGATGCCGCGATTGTTGCACGGAGTCGGACAGCTGCTATCCACCGGACATTTTAGGGTTAGGGTTAGAGTCCGTGGAAAGTGGGCAATAGTGTCTGAGGCCCGCTCTTCCACAGGGTCTCCTCCCAGTTTGACACGCCCGGAACACGTCCCTAGGGAGGTGTCCAAGGCGCATCCTTACCTGATGCTACCAGATACCCAAACCACCTCAACTGGCTCCTCTCAATGTGGAGGAGCAGCGTCCCTCAGAGAACGGAATACTGCTGGAGCTACACAGATCCGTCTGTCGATCTCACGCTCCACTCTTCTCTCACTTGTTAGCAAAATTCCAAGACACCTAAACTCCCAACCCGGAGAGAACAGTCCACCGTTTTCCGACTGAGGACCACGGCCTGAGATTTGGAGGTTCTGATCCTCATCCCAGCTGCTTCACACTCAACTATGCACCACTCCAGTGAGAGCTGGAGGTATGCTGTCCCCACGACTAGAAACCACTACGACCTTGCTTTGGAAGTTTGCTCCAAACCATTATGAACCTACAGTACATGTACCAGGAAACCCTCTGCGTTCTCAACATGCTCCTGAAGACCTTGCTAAGACCCTGCAAACCCCTTCCTAGTTCTGGTTGATTTTTTAAATCATAGCGAGGTCGCCATCCAGTGGGAGGGAGGCCCAACCCTTACCCATTTGTTCCGATACAGACACATGCAGGCACGATGCAAGCACATTGGTGGAAAACTTGTGTGGACACAGGTGAACACCTTTAACTGACCCAGAGTCAGCTCAGTGTCTTCTTTCTGTATTAGCAAAACCTCGTCCAGAGTCTGCTAGAGTCAGCATAAGGTTCTCAGGTTAAAAAAAAAAAAGTATGCAAGCTATCACTTTGTTGGGACCACACTGGAAAATACCTCTTTAATTAATGTTAAGGTACTGAGCACATCTTTCAAGCAAACAATTACATGTGGACGTCTCATCGTTATTATCTCGTAAGTGGACACCAACAGGGAGTCGATGAGTCGGCAAGAAAAACAGAGCTCCACAGCCAGAGGATCCGGCAGGAAGGGGCAGGGAGTGAGACGACGCACAAACTGTGGGAGAGGGGACATAAAATTAATGACATGCTGTGTTGGCATTTAATGCCAAGATTAAAAGAGAGGGGAGAGGGTGGTGCGCAGTGCATCGTGGGAAGTCTATCAGCGGGCTTAGTTTATGGCAGCATGGGGTAAGAAATGACCAATTTTGACATAGATTTCTAAAAGAAAATAACCCCATAATTGAGGTATGAACTTTTAAGATCCCTTTAGAACCTTTATTTTCAATCAGGATAGTAATGAAAATCAATACGCTGGCATGTAGATAAAGAAAATGTGTTTCCACCTTAAGCAGATGTCTATGTATTTGAGCTTCCACAACTGAAATGGTAGGATTTAGCTACCTGTGTCACATGGTTCTGTCAATTACAGTGGATGGCGAGTGGTGCGGCACCTAATTGGATACTTAAGCCTAAAACTGATGAAAGACTTTGTTTCGTGAGGAAGTCCAGAGACAAAATCTGGTAAAACTAAGCCGACACTTACCATACAAGTACTTCTGGGTCAACCTGTTTGGTTGATCTTTTACTGTCCCCCGTTGCAGAAATATCCTCCGCCCATCCATCTTTCTGGTTCATCTTGTGAGCTGGATAACTTGGAAAATAAGCGACTTACCGGCTTCCATTTTATTGTGTGGACGCGTTTAGGCACAAGTAAGGTCACTATAAAAAAATTGGGTGTGCTATGTCAAAGTCCAAGATGGCCACTGCCACATATATATGTAAACCTTGTGAGCTGAATAACTTGGAAAAATATGCGACTTCTATTTTGGTGTGTGGATGCGTCTAAGCATAAGTAAGGTCGCTATTAAAAATCTGGTTGACACGTCAAAAACACAAGATGGCCATCATCCCATTTATTTAAGGAAACTATACTTTAAGCATAATAAAAACTAGAAAGCAGAGTTTCCTCAAATGATTGGGATGGCCGAAAAGATTAATCTATGTTTTAGGCCACCATTGGCGCCTTGTGGTTTTATTGCGGTTCATGTAAACACTGTTTCATACACATCTACATTGCCACAAATTTTTCACTACACAGTTGTTTTATATAGAAATAACAACAGTTAGCTGTTCATAGAACAGGGTTTGCATGAACTAATATGAATCTTTTGAGAGCTGGAGTTACTTTAAGACGACAGCAACCCACTTTGGTTTAAGCCTAGCTCAGGCTAGCCGTTAGCACACCACTGGACTAAAAGCGGTACTTCTTAACGACGAGGCTGATGGTGGCAATTAAGAGGGAGTCTCTGAAATGTCTTAAAACCTTTGTGAGGGTTTTCAGGATGATTGCGATTGTGTCACTTGGAATTTTGAAAAAATGGCGCAGCAAAATTGTGTTGCCAGCGTCTAGAACCATTTTAGTTTCCCTGATCCAGAGAGTACAAGAAATGTGGGAAAACTTTAGGAGGTCTTAATGACTTATGAAACCAAATTGTGAACGGTTGGAGACAAAAAGGAGAATAAATTGAGACATTGTGACTAAATTGCAACAATAAGAATCATTAGCAGGAGGGTCGCAGTAAACGCAAGTGTTTTATATCGATAAGATTCCAAGTAAATTTGCGTATTTTTTCGCAATTCTGTATCTCCCAACTAGTCGGCACAGTCACCAAAATGAGGTTGTTCAATGAGCTGTAAGTAGGTTATTATTATCGTTCATAACTTTTCCACAGATCGCTTTAAGACTTGTCTTTTTCCAAACAGAGCACAAAGCTAAAGTAGCACAGAGACATTTCTATGTGGGTCAGGCTGTCCAAGCTAGAAATCAGAAATGTATTTTTCGGCTTAAAATTAACCAGATAATTATTGTACAAGGCACGTAGTTGTACCAATACGTTAAACTGACATTTTGAGGGCAGCTCCAGCGTATTGCAATAAAAGATCTTTGTTCGGAGGAACAACACCGCCGAAGTCTGCCTCTATTCATAACGCTGGTTAAGGATCAGAATTACACCTGAAAGTACACTTGAAGCGTGACGCTGGTGTGAAACGTTGACAGTTTAACTATAAATATGTAGTCACTTGATGGTAAAGGAGGAATTTGCAGGGGAGTGTGGACGGTGCAGTGTGAGTTTAGAGCACATTCATCACACGTTACTCTCCTCGTATAGATTCCATCCCATTACCTGGGCTTTCTTCAAAAGATCTGCTGCTGCGGCTGATTTTCCCTGCAGAGCGAAAGGCCTCCTGACTTGGTGGGAGGATAAGGAGGAAGAGAAAAACGAAAAGAAAAAAAAAAAAATCCTGGTCACTTTTCTGTTGTGTGTTGTTGTTTAGAGCCGGGGTCCTCTCTGACCGGAGCGAGTTTCACCGGGGACAATGAAAGCGAACAGTGGGACGCTCCTCGCTGCAGCGCCTCTTTCATCTCTCCTTCCCACAACGCTGACCCCTGCCGCTGCCGCTGGGCAGAAAATAGACAACAAAGTGTCTGAGCGGTAAGCCAGTGGGCAGCGGCGGGGCTGCAGCTCCACGGACAGCAGCGAGATCCTGATCCGAGCCAGGCTGCTGGTCCCGGTAAAAGGGTTCAGACTGGCACTAAGACTCCCACATCTGTGGTCAGCTGGACGGGTGGCATGACCACGGTGTGAGCTGAAAACATGGAGGTCAATGTACACATCCTACCAAGCTGAAAAGATTAGTTTTATTCTGTGTTACTAGTTTTTTGTTTTTTTTTTTGAAGACTTCTGTTGTCTTGATTTGTTGAAGAAGCTGAAACTGAATTGTAAAAGCTAAAAGTGCCAGAACAGAAGGGAAAATTAGCAAAAGAGTAGCCAGAAGCAAAATCCAGCAAACCTTTAGCTAAAAACTAGAATAAGCACAACCTATAACCAGCAAAACAGTAGCTACTAGCCAAAATGAGCAAAACGGTAAGAAAAAGCTAAAGCCAGCCAAATATTAGCAAAGAAATGGGATTTTTATGCTAAAAGTAGCAAAACACTAGCTACAAGCCAATGTTAGCATAATAGTAGCAATAATGTAAAACCAGCAAAGATTTAGCAAAAAACAAATTAGCAAAACAGTTCCTAAAAGCTAAAATGAGAAAAACGGTATAAGCCAAAATAAGTAAAACACTAGCTACAAGCTAAAATTTGCATAATAGTAACAATAAGGTAAAACCATCAAAGCATTAATAAATTAAATCAATTAAATCATAAAATCAAATTAGCAAACACTAGCAAAAAGCTAAAACTAGCAAAGTAAAATTATTAGCTTAGCAGCTTAAAACTAAAATGGAGGCAAGTGTACTAAAGTAGATTTCAGAGCCCAGTTTCTCAAGGATTTATATATATATATATATATATATATATATATATGTGTGGCAATTATGTTTGTGACTTCAACTTCAAGCTTTTGGTTGTGTCTCTATAATATCCATGGATGGGGTCCTCTCAGAGTGTATTGCCGAGTTAATGAATGCTTGTATGAACATTAACTGCTTAAAAAACAACTCAGATCTTTTTCTTTCATGCCGGTTAACCCTTTTAAAACCATGGTGATCACCGTTGACACTGCGGCGCATGTGTATTTACACATAGGGCGTTTTTTGACACATTTATTGACAACAATAGACAAGAAAGATGAGCGTTTTAAAACTTTTACGCCATTCATTACACACTCATTCCAGCAGAAATGTGGTATATATGCCCTGGCCACCACTGAAAATGCTGTTTCCAAAAAAACCGTGGCTTTTAATGTAACTCGCCATGGCATACAAAATTAGCAGCAGCATAAAATTCTGTGAAACACCACCACACGAAGCACTGTGAAAACTTGGACTTTGACGTGTTTTAAGACGACAGTAGTACAGTTTTTTCCTGAGCTCGTCGGTTTGCTCAAAATAAAAAATTGTGTTTCCCAAACTGAAAGTTGTCTGCAAAGCTATCTACGACAGGTAAGATATTAATTGTTTATAACCATAACAAAACCCCACGTCAAAATATCTCTTTAATTGGAAAGCACCTTAATGCCAAAAACAGATCAAATAGCAACTGAATTGGCCGCTACAGCCAATTCTAATTTGTAAACACTATAATGGCCATAACTCAGTCATTTTTGCAGACACTGAGCTAGAACTTGGCGTGGTAGTAGCTGAGAGTCATCCCCATCACGTGCTTTGGGCGCACGAGTTCCTGTTTAGCGTGAGCTCTGTAAACACTGAGCGGCGCTGTACCCAGCCTGTTAGTATGCCGTGTGGTCTGAATGCATATGGCGCACGGCGTTGAAAGATAAGAACCTCCTTCATGAATAAAGATGTCGGGGCATCCTCTCCTCTCCTCTCCTCTCCTCTCCTCTCCTCTCTGTGTTCGATGTGTACTTGTTACAGAAGCCATTATTTATAGTCCCGGTAAGGCCCGCGGCGGTGAGAGTGGGTCCCGGGGGGATTGGGAAGTGGAGCCACAGCTACCTATAGTGGGAAGATATACCACCTCAACCCCCGCTGAGAACTTGGTGCAGGAAATGAACTCATAAATCAAGCAGTAAATTGAGTGTAGGGCTGTGCTTACTCATCTCAGGAGGTGCGCTCCTCTTCCTCTGCTCGGGCCTCGGCTCCTTTTTACTGCATGACTAATGCAACAACTCCTCTGCCGTGTCTCTCATGCCGGTAAACTTCTTAAAAAGTGCAGCTTTTATTTCCAAGTTAGCGTCATAACTCTGGCCTGAAGGCTGAGGGGAGACAGGAAGGATTTCTCAGACAGCCAGAGGAAGAGCCGAACAACTTCTCTGGGGTTTGTTCCACTTTAAACAAGCAGAACAGCAGCTGAAGTCAGCAGAACAGCAGCTGAAAGCTAAGCTTCACAAAACAATATTTAAAAGCTCAAATTAGCAAAACCACACCTTTGCTTCTTTAACCAGCAGCAGTAGTTCAGCAAATTGTAACTTTTAGCTGTGGTTTTGCTGATTGTAGCTTTTTGCTACATTTTTGCTAATTTTAGCTTCTAGCAGTAGCTAAATCCCAAACTTAGCAATGCAGTAGCCAAAGCAAAATATAGGAGAACATAGCTAAACAATAACATGAACAAAACAATAGCTGAAAGCTAAGATCAGCAAAACTATCTAAAAATTAAAACTAACAAAATCTAAAGTTAGCAAAATCGCACTGAGCTAAAATTAACAGTTAAATGTAGAGAAAAAGCTAAAATTAGCTAAACCATAGCTAAAAGCTCTGCAAACCCTTTGCTAAAGGTTAAATTAGTAAAACAGTAGCTGAACCCAAAAATTATCAATACAGCAGCTAAAAGCTAAATTTAGGGAAAAATAGCTAAAATATAAAGTTAGTGAAATTGTCGTTAAAACATAAAATTTCAAAACAGTAACTGAAAGCTAAAATCAGCAAAGCTGCATCTAAAAGTTAAATTTAACAAAGATAGCTAGAAGCTAAAACAACCAAACCCATAGCTAAAGGCTAACTTAGCAAAACAGTAGATAAAACTAAAAATGAGCAAAGCAAATTCTAAATGCTACAATTAGCAAAAAATAGTACCTAAAAGCTAAAAGTAGCAGAAGACAAAAGCAGCGCTGAAGTCGATTTCAGAGAATAACATTTTGAAGGGCTCTCAGAGTATTTCAGCTGAATTCTTTTAAAAGTAAAAAAACTACAAACACTAAAAGTCTGAGCAGACAGGTCCTGATTGAGCTGAGCCTTTCAATCTATGAATGGTTAAGATGGCACAAAGTAAGCAGAAGACATTTGATGAAGGGGAAAAAAAGAAACGTACAGAAAAACAATAGTGTGAATCAGCGTTCACATAATAGGAGGCTGGCATGATTCCTGTCCTGGAGCTGAACTTCACTGCTCCACCGGGATCCCGCTGCTGAAGATGGGCTTGTCTTTATCCGGCCTGGGAGGAGGGGAGGCCCCCGCCCGGCCCCC